>NC_045429.1:42028330-42328330 GCF_902635505.1 Sarcophilus harrisii | reverse complement strand
GATGGGCCAAAGCAGACACAGCTGCTCTATATGGTAGCCTTAAGTGCCCTCATAAGATTCCTGGTGGGTGCTTCAAACAGATGGATAAGACAGTGGAAGGAATGAACAAGAGCCTTCAAGGTCATCCATTAGTGCTCCTGCAGTTCTCCAGAGCCTTCATCTACTCAGGCTGAAAAAAAAAACCATTTTCTCTGAACTTTTCTTGGCTCTGCCACTTCCAATTTTGATTTGAAGGTAGGTTTTTTTCTTAAATGTTTGCAGGATAATATTGGAAAAAGTCATCTGAGTCTTGGCTCCACCCTAATCTCTCAATTTTCAGCTGAATTACACTGTACCTCAGAGACATTAAATAATTTGCCTCAGGTCACCATGGTAAAAAGTAGCATAGCTACATATTCAAACCCAGTACATCCCCTGAAAATCCAGGATTTTTTCCCTGTTAAAACATAATATACCCCTGAATCAATCACTAGCCATTTATTAAGCAACTCCTACATGCAAGACATGTCCTATTCAGCAGGAATACAAAGAGAGGCAAAAGACAATTCTTGCTCTCAGAAAGTTCATAGTATAATGTGGAAGACAACATAAATATAACTATGTGCAAACAAACTTTGGACAGGAAAACCAACGGATAACCAACAAAAGAAGGTCCTAAAATTAAAGCGGATTTGCAAAGACTTTCTGGAGAAGGTGGAATTTTAGCTGAGACTTGAAGACTTATATAGTTGGTAAGAAAGACAACTAAGACTGTAGGCTAGGTATTTCTGATTCAAAGGACCAGTGGTGTGCCCCCTAAGCCAGGCTGGCCTTCCCAGATAGGTGGTTTACCTTTTCTGAATAAAAGAGACATTTCTTTATCCTTATTCACCATTAGATTAGAGAAAATCCAGGGGTACTGACATTTTCACCTAACCATATCTTTCCTATGAGTTCATCAGGACAGTCAATCATCTGAATGTACCTAATTCTTCCAGTGATATAACAGCATGAGCTCAGCTTGGCTCTTTTTTTAATTAGCCTGTTTCATGAAAAATAAAAATCTACTTTTCACAAAATATCAGAACTCATTAGTCTATTCACCTGTAAAAATAGGACTTTTTAGGTTGTTGCTTTTTGGAAGAAAAGCAATGCACAATTTTTTTTAAGTACATAGAAATTATAATTATTCACTTTATTTTTCCAAGGTCTCTGAGAACTTTAAAAAAAGCCAGAACAGATTTTTTGGACTTTATAAAAGAAATTAACTTCCCAGATTAACATATTGCTTGCCAAGTTTTAGTTTAGAGTGATTTTTTATAACCAAGTTATAAAACTCCTGAAAATACCATGGGGACCTAGAATGGAAAAGCTAAAAGACCTCTGAATGGGCCTGGTGCAAAGGAGTTGATGAGGACCTAAATGCCAGAAACACATGGCAGGTTTGCTCTCCCAAATGGTAAAATAAGGGACAGATCCTGCTCATATGGTGGAATAAGTGATATATTTTATGGTGTTCATATATTTTTGAAAAGTATGCTGTAGGATATTCCGTAAAATTTTATTTGGATCCATGGGAGTCCGAAAGACTCAGTGGTTGGTAACTGGTTACAGATGCCTTCTATCTTGGGGTCACTGGGACAAGTCTTCCCTGAAAAGAAAATACAAAATTGCAACAAAAACACAAACCTTATATACTTAGATATTATTTATCCACAAGGAATTCAAAGAATCTTACTAAGCAGAATTTTAATTTAGTTAAGCAAATGCCCCATTCATATAGCAGCAATTCTTAAAGTGTGGTCCAGGGACCACTGGGGCTCCTCAAGACACTTTCTGGAGCTACAGGAGATCAAAGTTATTTTCTTAACAATACTACAATATCCTAATTTCTAATAAGGTAAGTGTCACTAGTTGTCACATAAGCAAATGTTCTCTGAGTTTCTCAGCACTTTTTAAGAGTATAAAAGCATCCTAAAACCAAAAGGCTTAAAAATTATTGATTTATAGAATTCGTAAAAAGTAACCTAGCATGATAGAAAGATATTGGATGGGTTCAGGAGAAATCTGAAGTTTATGCTGAACGTGATTCCCCTAAGTCTGTTTCAAATCATCATAAAAAGCAGATTAAAAATACTTGCTATGACAGACAGTGAATGTACAGGATAAATAGCTATCCCGACAGGCTGGAGAGTTCAAATCCCAATCTCTATATGACTCTGTGCAAGTCACTTAAGTCAAGAGTACTTGGTAAAAACTTATGATTTGCAGTTGCAGATCAGTTGCCAATCTGCCTTGGTAAATGGAGTTTACTCACCAGGAATTTTCTCTACCAGTGAAATCACAAATCTAGTGCAATAGTGACCATGACATTGATGGTGATGATGGTGATGATTCTGCCTTATCTCACAGAATTATTATGGAGATCAAATAACATGATGACTATAAATTACTTTACAAAGCTTAAAGTACTGTAAATGTCAACCATTACTTCCTCCTTTTATAAAGAGGAGCAAACCATGGCACATGTTGAGAATAGATTCATTGATAAATTCATGGCTAAGTAACTGGATCATAGGCACAAGTAACCAGGGAGAGAAGAGGGGAGGGGATAAGAGAAAGAAGGGGAGCAAAGAGAATGGAAAGGGAGGGGAGGACAGGACAAGACAGGAAAGGAAAGGTGAAGAAGGAATAGAGCAGGCAAGGAAAGAAGAGAGGACAGAAAAGGGGAAGAGAGAAGAGATGACAAAAGAGGGGAAGAGAGGAGAAGAGAAGAGAGGACAGAAAAGGGGAAGAGAGGAGAAGAGAAGAGAAGACAGAAGATAGGAGAAAGAAAAAAAGAAGAAAGATCAGGAAAAGGGAGGACAAAAGAAGGAAAGAATAGAAGAAGAGAGATCTTTCTGCAGGAAAAAAAACCTCAGGATGCATTCCATCAGAAAGTCTTATTAAATCCATGAATCTAAGTAAAAGATTAATGACAAGATCAGGGTATATATAGAACTATTTCCACAGAAAGAAAAAACTCTAATATGTAAAAAATAGAAGCATTTATTTAAGGCCATACATAATCTAATGTTTCATTTTATAGATGAGGAGATTAAGGCACAAGATAATGTGGATACAGGATCGGAGATTAGGACCTCTGACTCTAAATCCAGTGATCTCTTCATTAACCTATGTCAGCTTCTTCTGTTTGTTTCTCATTGTTTTATTCATTTCCCTACAGAGTAAAAGAGATATAATAATAACAACAACTTTTATATGGAATTTAAAGTTTACAAAGTATTATACATAGATTATATTAATGGATTTCCTCCAACAACAAATTATTATTATCCCTATTTTACAGATGAGGAAACAGAGGCAGGCAAAGGTTAAATAACTTGCTCAATATTAAAAAATTAGCAAGTATTTTAGAGAGGATTATGAATTCCTGTCTTCCTGATTTCAAGACACTATTCCAACCATCTGCCTCATGATCATGGAATTATAGATCCGGACTTGGGAATGACTTTGGGTGCTATGAATTCCAACCCTTTCTTTTTTAGAGATGAGGAAACTGAGACCCAGAAAAGTAGTCACACAGATAAAACTTTCAGAGCCAGAATTCAAACTAAATTTCCTTTTAAGTTAAGAACTTTTTCCACTGTAAAATATTAACTCTTACATGTTTGGGTCAAAATAATATAGTAAAGTTATAAAGGAGGGGTAGGAGAAGGGAAACATTTACCTTCTGTCAAAACCATTCAGATATATGATTTACCAGCAGGATGATTTCAGAAAGGTCTGGAGAGACTTACATGCACGATACTAAGTGAAGTGAGCAGAACCAGGAGATCATTGTACACAGCAACAAGATTATACAATGATCAATTCTATGGACGTGGCTCTTCTCCAAAATGATATGATCAATTCTATGGACGTGGCTCTTCTCCAAAATGATATGATTGTAGCAAGTTCCAATAATCTTGTGATGAAGAGAGCCATCTACACCCAGAGAGAAAACTGTGGGAACTGAGTGTGTATCACAACATAACATTTTCACTTTTTGTTGTGGCTATTTGCTGTATATTGTTTTCTTTCTCATTTTTTTTCCTTTTTAATCTGATTTTTTTTTTGTGCAGCAAGGTAATTGTATAAATATGTATATGTGGAGCGACAGAACTCTGGAGAAATATACTTGCAACAAGGTGTTAACTCAGTGGAACTGATGAGATCATGGTTCACACACACACACACACACATTTATTTAGTACTTAGTATGATGATATAATTGTTCTCTAGTTCACACAAACTCAGTATACTGTAATGATGCAATTGTAATAGGGTATTTAAACTAGGGACAAAGTCAGACTCAGACAGAGACTGGTTGAGACTGATGGATTGGCAGATTACTGGATGAGACTGGGTCAGACTGAGACTGAGTCAGACTGACAGACACAGACTGTGTAAGAGACAATAAAGACTTTGGACTCTATTCTTGTCCATTCTCATGGTGTCTATCCTGCTGAGACAAGGCACTTCAGGAGGACCTCCAGAAAGCTAGCCTGGACATTATATGTATACATATGTTGGATTAAACATATTTTAGCATGTTTAACATATATTAGATTACTTGCCATCTAAGGGAAGGGCGGGAGGAAGGGGGGAGAAAATTTGGAACACAAGCTTTAGTAAGGGTGTGTGTTGAGAAATTATCATATGTTTTGAAAATAAAAAGCTTTAATAAAAAAGAAAAATATATGATCTACAATGATGCTGTTGATGTTAAAAATCACAGGTGAAAAAAATTGTTTCAGTGAAAAATGACAAACCCTTACCCACACATTGGCTCAGGTTTCCCAATGGCCCACTCTACAGCAATTCTTCTATTTCACATGAATGCTACTTTCCTTTGACAGGCCAATTCCATTTGATAAATTTCCAGGAAGGCTGGGACATGCATACACACACACACACACACACACACACACACACACATGTATACACACTATACACACATCTGGTATAATTTCGAAAAAGTGAATTGTACTCCAAAGAAAATCAAGGGCTGCTGGATCCCATTCAACATTTTCCACTACCATTGAAGACAGTACAAAAATAATAATAATAATGCAAGATAGTTAAGCCTTTAAATTGCCTAATGCTGTCCTAAAATTACCTTTTAATTATGCTGAAATTAAACACTTGAGCCCCGAAAATCAGGAATGAGCCACAGATGAATCACAGGTATCATTTTATCATAAGAAGCTTTGCTGTTTTGAGGGTTTTCTCCAAGGATTTCATTGCCTGAGACTTTTGGTCACTGGCAGAAGCTGCTAGTGCATTCTAATAGAGATGTGTGAATGCTGAGAGAAAGCAAAATCCCTACTCAAAGTCAAGCAAGGCCACGGGATTTTATTGCATCTGAGGGAGAGGGACAAGAAAAGGGACTTTGCAAAAATGGGAGACCTGTGGCCTGGGTTAAGGAAGGAAGGTCAGGATAGTGATGGGATCAAGGAGATTAGACAAGAGAAGGGAAGGGGACCAGAGAAGGCCCATGAAGTGGTGCCATTCATTTCTTCATTGGCTTTTTCTTTGTGAAAGTAAAGAAACAGTTACTGACAGATCTCAATTCCCTGTGATGTTTTCAGATTAAAGGCTTTTCAACTACTAAAAATTGAGAAAATTGAAGGTCAGTTGTTTGTTTGGTTGGTTGGTTTCCATGCTAATGCTTTCTGTTGGGAAAAGAGAAGCCAGTATATGGGTCCAAATTTCAACTAGTTGGCCTGAATATAAAAATAATAATAATAATAATAAATGTGTCCTTTTCTAATTGTTTTCATAACTCAGCAGCTTGGTGCTGGACTTGGAGACAAAAAGACATGAATTCAAATCCTACTTTAGAGAATTTTCTGCTTTGAGATCCCAGGCAAGAGGCTTAACCTTCAATCTCAGCTTCTTCTTGTACAAAGTGGAGAATGGAATAGTCCTCCATCTCACAGGGTCATTATGATTATCAAATGGCACAACAAAAAGATGTTTGCAAACCTTAGCATGGTTTTAAAATGTTCTCTTTTCAACTCTGTCTCTTAAAATTCCTAGTTCCTATCAAGGATCACATAAGTGCCACCTCCTGCAAGAACCCTTTTCCTAAGTCTCCAACTGTTAGTGCTTTGGCCAAAGTACATTCTGTTTAAATTATATTTTATTTTACTTCTCTGTATATATGTTATTTTGTTGAATAGAAGGTAAGCTTTTTGAAAACCAGGATTAGTTCATTTGTCTTTATTTCACCAAAACATAGTACATGCTTAATATTGGTTGAATAGAATTTGATTGATTGATTGTTGTGATGATTATTAATGTGATAGAGAAAAAATTCTAATTCTAATTATTTCAAAGTTGAACAAATTATTACTATTTATTAAAGTGAGAGGGAGAAAAATTTTATTAAGGGCCTATGAAGCGCCAAACACTGTGCCAAGTATTTTATAAATATTATCTCATTTTATTCTCACAAGATCTCTGGAAGAAGGTGCTATTATTATTTTTATTTTACAGTAAAGGAAACTGAGGCAGACAGTAATGAAGTCATTTTTAGAGCCCAATAGCAACTAAATTATAAAGCTGGATTTGAACTTATTTTTCCTGATACCAAGTTCCCTTTCCTCTCTGAAATGTTGCAATTCTATATGTTCTTCCTACCTGTATTATAAGAATTTGTGAGATAATTTTAAAATTGTTTCTTTCTAAACTCCTGGGAGAAAGGAGGAGTGCAAAGAAGAGGGAGAGACAAGTGGGAGTTGATTCCTCTAATCTCCCTCTTTAGATTTATATCCTGTGGAGCTCTAGACCAGCTACAATTCAGTTTTCCACTTTCTACTGTGTTTTGTCTTCTTTGGGGACTGGGTTTAGAAGTGGAGGACTTACTTTTATTTTTCTTACTACCACCTTTTCTCTCACTACCACCTTTTCTCTCATCTTCTGATTCCTTTATTTACTCAGCAACATGCAAAAGAGAGAATTTGGGCTTTCTTGTTTATTCTGTCCTGTTCCCCTGAAATCAGCCCCTGAAATCCCTTAAAATCACCCTTTATACACTTGCAGTGGCCCCTGTTACATTTTAAAAAAAACAAAAAACAAAAACACCAGTTTTCACAAATAAACCTATAGAGATTTCAAATACCAAAGGAAAGAGCACTAAACTTAAACATTAACCTTTATCATACCTGACATTAAACATAGAAAGTAGGTTTTTTTTCTTCATTTCACCATCTTCTTTCTTGTCACTTATTCTTCTAAATCATTTCCTCTAAAAGTTTCATCCTACTCTGTGTCAGATGCTGAACCAAAATCTTAGTTTTTCTAACTAGGGAAGATTTAGCCTATTAGGACTTCTGGATCTCTGAGTGATTCATATTTTAACTTCAGTCTACAATTCCAGTGCTTATAGGAGACACTTCTTTTAAAAAGTAAAAAAATAAAAATTTTATTTTTATGGATGCTTTTTGTTTCAGAGACATAATAATTTCTGCATGTACCTTCCCCACCACCTAGTGCCCAAACTGAACTATTCTTTGTGGGGGAAAAATCATTTAAGGAAAACAAACCAATACAGAGACTGTCTGAGAGTATGTGTAACATTATGCATCTGTAGCTTCTGTTCCAAAAAGATGGAAGTATGTTTGATCATATGCTCTGGGACCAGTATTAGGTATTATGATTACACAGAATCTTGTTTTTGTGTGTGTGTGTGTGTTATATATCTATTTTGTACATTGTCCTCTTGGTTCTGCTTATTCTACTCTATGTCAGTTCATAAGGTCTTCCCAGATTTATTGGAATTGTTTTATTTTGTCCAATGTATTATTACAGATTATAATCCAATGATATTCAGGTGCCATTTCGTTCAATTATTCCCCCATCTATCAGTTCTCACTTATTCTTTACCCAGACTTGTTACCAAAAAAAATGCTAAGAATATTTTAGTATATATGAAGGCTTTCTTTCTGTCTTTATTCTTAATTTATATGCCTGCTGTTAAAATCTCAGAGTCAAAGAGTATACCAACAGTTTAAGGATTTTCTAAGAATTTCCTTTTGGATAGAAGCTCCTTGAAAACAGGATCTGCCTTTTGCTTCTTTTTGTATCCCCAGTATTTAGCATAGTACCAGAAATATAGTAAATGTTTAATAAATGTTTATTAATTAATTAATAATTACAAATTGTTATTCAGAACAAAGATGAATCAATTCCTGGTTCTGCCAATGATGTAATTAAGTTTCTTAACATCGATTACTTCCTTCTTTCTTGATAACCATTCCTGTTCACATTCCCTCTTTCTCCAATACTTCTTTCACAGCTCTACCAAGTTTATATTCTTTTTGATTTGAGCCTTTTCTTCTTCCCTATTTTGATCACTTATTTTGTCTTTTATTGTTATGAACTTTGCAAGCATAATAAACATGATCACTTCATTGTATCAAAAACACACACAAGACAATTACATATAAAAACTGTCTATTTTCCATTAAGTATATTTTAAGCACTTTTGTCTGCTAGTCGTTACCTCCACATCTTTCCAAGCCCATCTCATATTACTCCTTTTTTTCCATGAACCATGAACCCAGTTTTTCCACATGGAAAGATCAAAAAGAACTAGTTTACACAGAAAATATAGTCTGAAAATACTGCATTTCTCTATTTGACTCTGGACTGCCTTTCAGCTCCCTGATGGAAACAGCTTGGTATAGGGAAGGGAGAATTACATTTCAAGTCATAGTACCTGGACTCCAATTTTTGGTTCCATTTTTTATTGCCCATGTGACTTTGGCCTATATTGTCTATTACCCTTTCCATTATTAACATGCTCCATGCTTTTCACATCCATGTCTTTGCTCCTCAGTCATTACTTCTAATGCCTACAAAGCTTTCTCCTTCATTCACTTCCCTTCCACCTGTTGAATTCCTATTCATCCCTAAAGTTCAACTAAGATTCAGAAACTAAAACTTGACAGGATGGGAGCGGGGTGAAGGGATCAGAAATCTTAGAATTTCAGAATTGAAAAGGAATTCTAATGTAACATATTCCTGGGATTGAGAAGGGGGGAAGAGTTCTCTCATTCTGGGGGTGGGAGGCAACCACGTAGGACCTAGAGCCATGAAGATCTGCAATTATATCCTGCCTCAAAAATTTGTAATCTGGATGACTCCAGGAAGATCATTTTAAAACTTGGACTCATTTTCTCTTTGTGTAAAATGAAGGAGTTAGAGTTAATTTCCTGTAAAGTCCCTTCCAGTTCTAAATCTATATTCATGTAACATTTCCAAGAAGTGGTCATCCAAGCTTTTCTTCAATCAATCAATAATCATTTCATAAGTGTTTATTAGATGTTGTATGTTGCACTTCATGTAGGGGAGCCCAGTGCCCTGAAGGTAGCCTACTTGACTTTGAGGCCATTCCAAAATTTGGGAGTTTGTTTGCTTTCCTGTAATCAAGCCTACACTGGCTTCTTAACAAGACCTACCTATTGTTCATTGTTCTGTCCTCTGGGAGGAAAAAAGGCAAGTCTAAATCCCCTTCCACATGATAACCCTTCAAATACTTGAGCATACATAACTATCTCTCTTCCCAACCCTCTTTTCCCATTTCCCAGTTCCTTAAACTGATCTTCTTACATTATGGACTAAAATGCTTTCATTATCTTGGTTTCTTGTTCTGCATTTTCTTTATTTCTCTATTTAATAACAATTCTATCAGGGTTGTCTTGCTCTGTATTTTCTTTATTTCTCCATTTAATAACAATTTTGCATCTTGGATCTCAAATCACTTTTTGCTTTTGAAGCTTTATAATTCACGTATCCTTTTTTATTATTTTTAATCTTTTTATGCAACTTATCTTCTACTCCAATTTACATGATATTGGAAAAGTTCATTCCATTTATAAAAAAAAGAAAGAAAGAAAAAGAAAAGAGCTAGTTTAGGTAATTCTCTATTCCTTTTATAAGATTGCAAATGCTAACCTTTATACTTCGTTCAAAGCTTAGCAGAGTTCTACACATAGTAGGTAATTAATAAATGTCTGTAGCTTCAAATTCAATCCTGTATAATTCAGCCAAGTTGAACAGAGCCAAAGGGAAATCAACATGGTTCACAATATAAAATGCATTCGATTACTTTACTTAATTATTTCAGTTTCACAACTTTCATGCCAACTCAACGTGGTACAAAGTAGAGAGTTGGCAACTGTCTGGTGATTGTGCACAGTGCTGACAAAGAGCTTGGAGAATGAAGGCCAAAAATAACAAAAAAAAAAAAAAAAACTAAACAAAAACAGAATGCCTTTTTTTTTCCAATCTGGGTAAATTTTGGACAAAGCTAGTTTTTAAGCTTGAATTATCCAGATAAATGAGAATCTGAGGGACTGTGAGGATTATTGGCTTTAAAAATTACTTTATTCCACTTTGTGAAATTCAGTTCTCTGATGTTGTTTGCAGAGCCCTAGGATTGAACCAGGGGGTTCTGGCCTATCTGGAGCTGTGCATCTGCCACCTACAATACAATCCTGTTCATTTGTCTCATAGAAAGGTCTGGCAAAGAGAAGAAAACCAGAGTAGATGATTTGGATGCTGCAGTCTACACCTGTTTCCAGCTGAAACCCACTGAGAAAATGTCTGTTTTCAGAACTAATGGAGAAAGTGAAGCTCAATGACAGAAGAAACAGAGGTCATGCCCTGCCGAGAGATGACTGGGGGATGGATTTTGTGAAGGTGCCAGGTCAGTGGAAGGAGCATCCACTGGACACTAATACCCTTAGAAGCTTCAAGCCAAAATTCCATCAGGGTCCAGGTTTATACTCATTTTCTTGACCAATAACATCAGGATCCTCACTAATGAGATTGGTCATTTCAGAGAGCTTGTCCAAAATGTCATGTACAGAAAATGTACTGATCAAGTACTTTAGTAGACCAGGGGGAAAAAAAGAACTGCATCTGACTAGTGCCAGAAACACACAAAACACCTTAATTTTAAACAGAATTGCTGACAAAACTTACTTAAAATTTTGTTTCTTTAAGGCTCTTATTTGCTACCTCTCTTTTTTCCTCAGTTACAGGTTGATGGAGAATAATCACATTCTAGTTTCTCCTTCCTTTTGATATGATTTTGAATAAAAGTTTAAAATAAGCTGAACACAAAGAGAATTAATGCAAATAACAAGGTAAATGAACCTTCTCAGAGAAAAGGACAGGAGGGAAAAAGCTAATAAAAGAAATAATTTGGAGGGGAGGAAAAAAGAAGGAATTTTTGAACTAGCTACTTAAATGAGAAAAGGGAATAAGGGGATAAGAAGAGAAGGGAGCCATCAGATTTAAATAAATAAATATTTTTAAAGTAATAAGTTAAATAAAACTTAAAAAGTAGGGAAGGGATTGAGAAATAATTAATGTGTGGAGAGGACAAGGACTGGGATGATGAGAGAGGAAGACAGCCTGTGGGATTGGATTACTATAAAGTTGAGTGAATAAAACCATTTATAGAAACAAAAAGGAAAAGGAAATAAAGAAATATCCTAATTCCAGATTGGGCAATCCTGGAATGCTCCCTCTCTCCAGGTAAGTTTTTTAGACTCCTTCTCTTCATTTAAAACCATTCAGATACCATATAGTCTAGAAGATTTTCTTTAAACTCTACTATATCATCATCCCAGTAAATTGTGTCCTCTCCTTTTTCACTAGACTGAATCCTTCTCCTCTATATTATATTCAATACAATCTATGTACATGTTAAATCTGCTGTCCATTGCTCATTCCCTATAAAATAATAAGCTCCTTGAGGATAGGCAGTAATTGAATGCAATTCCTTGACAGTAAGAACTATTTTATTTTGATCCTTACATCTTTGCATGATACCTGTAAGACAGCTTTGTACAAACTAGTACTTCATAAATACTAGAAGAATTGAAATTTATGGAAATACTATTTCTTAAGCTCATTCTCTGGACAAATATGAATTAAGTAACTAATGTGTTTAATGCTATATTTTAAGCAGATGTGGACATTACTTCCTTACAATTGGGTATGAAATATTGATTTTTTAAAAAAAATCTCATTTATAGAAAATGTAAAAATGCTGTCCAATAGCCAACCTGAATTATTATAACTTATTAATTATTGAAATCTGAAGTAGTAAGATTTTTACTAATATTAATAGCTAATAGTATTAGTAAAACTGCATTTTTATCATAATTAATCACACTTTTGTGTGTATGCAAAAAATCATTATATTATATAAACTCTTCAAACTCATCTGCCTCTCATTTTTTTCTAGACTCTGATTGCAAATGTCCTATTCCAGTCCCCATTAGGATTTTTAGGAGGTGTTTTTTAAAAGTTTCCAGGTCTCTCTTCCACCAAAGATTATTTCTAGTCCCTTCTCCAGATGTCAATCCTTAGTCTACTGTCTACTTCCTATTTTTTGTTAGATACAACAGAAAGTACTATTTTTAAAAAACATATTCTAAGGTCTGAAATCCCACTCAACTTTGTTGAGTGTTCAGCCATTACATCATTATAATATTTTCCATTCGGTGGATAAACCATTGTTTCTTAATATCACCAAATTAACCAAGAAGTACAAAGTTGGAAAGTTCCCAAAGACCTTTCAGAAGGCTTATACATTTAGGCAGGGGGAGGTAGCCTGATATACAGCTCAAATTTGCCTCAGATACTTACTGGCTATCTGCTATGCTATGTATGAATAAGTAAATCACTCTTTCAGAGTCAATTACTCATCTGTAAAATATTAATAATAATAGTAACCAACTCCCAGAGTTTTAGTTAGACTCAAATAAGAAAATATATGTAAAAATTTTGCCAATATTGAAATAATATATACATTTTAAACTATTATCATCACCATCATCTCAAATAGGAATAGCAACATGAATATGTTTTCTGAAACCTGTATGACTGTAAAAACAGGGTGCTAAACATACAAAAGAGCCTGGGTAACTAATGGACTAGTTGTGTTGCACTAAAGATCACACAATGAGATGAAAACTAGAAGGTCACCACCATGTTGGATGGACCTCCTTGTCAAGGGTTTATTAGTAGATATAGACAGGAGTCCCACAAGATAAGAAGGTTACAATCTAGCCATTTTCCTCCATTTGGAGAGAATATCCACAAAGAATAAGGATAAGGAAGAGCAAAAGGAAAGAAGAAGGGAAGGAAGGAAGGAGGAAGGCAGGAAGGCAGGAAGGCAGGAAGGCAGGAAGGAAGGAAGGAAGGAAGGAAGGAAGGAAAGAAGGAAAGAAGAAATAATAGCAAACACATTTAGTACTTAAAGTATTAAATTTAACTTACTTTATTTACAAATATTAGCTTTTTTATCTTCAGAAAAATCATGAGAAATAGATGCTATTATTATCCAGATTTTATAGATGAGAAAATTGTTATAGGAAAATTGTGACTTCCTAGAATCATATAACTATTTCTCTTTATTTAATTCAAGTTCACTTAACTTTACCCCCAGTATTCTATAAGATGTCAGACTCCTCAGAGTAGATAATTATGTTTTATTAAATAAATGAGAGAGATAAATTAAAATGTAAATCCATTAAAAAGATGTGATTAAAACAATGAACAAAATCTGAAAGGATATAGACTTGAACCAGATAGGTTACAATGAAGATAGAGAAGAAGGAATGAATAACAAAGAGATTAAGAAACAAGACTCCATAAAATGATACCTGATCAGATGTAAGGGGAAAAAAAGATTGAGTAATCAGAAATGACTCCAAAGTTTAGATCCTTGACAATTAAGAGAGTGGTAGCACCTTTGACAAAAATAAGGAAGTTATGAAGAAAAAAACAACAAGCACAAATGTTTTGAAGCAACTGGAAAAAAAAATGTATTTTTGAGAAAACTTGGAGGTCCTGAGAGATTAAATGAACTTTCAAACAGTGTACTGAATAAATATTTCAGAGGTCCAACAACTAGTTTTGCAGCTACTCACAGATAAGAGTCAAATGGAGTCAAAAGGAAAAAGAGAAAAGGGGTCAAAAAAGTAAAAGAAAAGAGGATCAAAATAGTCTATTGGTCAAAAAGAAGAAATAATTATGTCAGCAATGCCAGATGGGTTAAGGAGAATAGAGATTGAGGAAAAGTCATTGTAATTGATTGAAAGTAGGTAACTGCTGACCATAGAGGGGAATACTAAAGTTCAGAGCTGGGAGGCATAAGTCTAAGTAGCCAGAATTAAAGAGAAAAGAGATGGTAGGGAAATGGATATAGTGGCAAAAACCATTAGTCTGAATTTTCAACATAAAAATCCAAACAAAAGATGAGGTTAGCTGTCATAGAAGTCTCTGAACATCCATAGATAACCAACTAATCTAATTTTTGCCTAGTTTAGATATTCCTGTTATGTTGCCAATAGAATAGCCCATCATTCAGATAGTGGGAAGAAATGACAGGAAATCATTATTAGCAAAAAGCTTGTTGACTTGAATAAAATGACACAGTTCATTTCTGAAAGTGGCTGAGTACCATATACAGAAGTACCAACTATGAAAAGAGAGAGTCATAGGCTTGTATTTGAAAGAAATCTTAGAAGTCATCAAATCCAACCTCCTCATTTTATAGATGAAGCAGCTGAGGCTGGAAGAGTTTAAGTGACTTGATCAAGATGTCACAAGTAAAAAGTTTCTGAGCTAGGGCACCAACTCAGAACTTCATGACTTCATGACTGTGCTATATCTTTAGATGTGAATCTGTGCTGTCTCACCCCAGTTATCTTTCTGTTCTGCTGCTGTGCCTTCCATAATGTCTGCTCTCCTAAAGCATATGGAAAATAAAACGCCAGTGTCCTCAACAAGAATTCTAGGCATATGGTATCCCAAGGGAAATGTGGCTTTGGTTGACTTTGATGACAAGCACAAAATAGCAAAGTCTTTTTTTTTTACTCTTGCTGTTGAACCCCCAAATTCTATGGGGTTCTATGAGTATTAAATTGACTGGTAATTGTGATAAATTCTATTTTGCCATTTGGTAATGAAAAGTCACAACATCGATCTTGTGTATATGAGTTGTAGGTACAGATGAATTCAAATGAAGATGGTGGAAACTCAACACCAAAGTAATTTTCTGTAATTAACAATACATTTCCTAGAAATTTAAGACTGGAATAACCCTATCCCATTAGTGACAATAAGGAGGTTCATCTGAGCAGGTTTGCTTGAAACAAGCCTTAAGTTCCCTTCCTTCCTCTTCTTCCTCCCTTCTAATGTTAATTCAATGAAATTTCATTATTTGTAATAAAGTCTTGTTCAAGAAAAGCAAAAACTTCAGGAAAGTTACTTAGGAATTTCTCTATAGGTAAGATTTTGTCTTGTGGGGAAGACATTCTATTGGCTTCTGAGGCAGCCTGGCTAAACAGTCTCACTAAAAAGATAAGTCCAAGGATCATTGGTTCATTTCAAGAAAGAAACCGAGTCCATTGCTGAGTTGGGGGAACCACATGACAGCATCATTCTTCAAAATGCAAAGGAGGGCAGTCAGGTGATGTCCAACACCAGAGACTATGTGAGACAGAAAGGTGTCCCCTTGTCACCTCAGCAACTTACATATATGTCTGCAGTTACCAATTGTAGGTTCATGACCTGTCAGTCACCTGGAGGAATCGGGTATGGCTTAGGACACCATGAAAGGTTTCCATACTCATGTTAGAGAATGCCTTTTCCTTGAAGTGTTCCATGTCAGGCATCTGTAAGCTGGCATATAATCATATATTGGAGTCTTAGGTTTTTCAAATATTCATCAGGGTATCATATTCTCTTTCATCGATTCCCAGTGAAAGAGAGAGATCATTCTTTTTTTTTTTTTTTTCCTTTTTAAAGGCAACCTGCAAATGTTCATTCATAACCAAGGAAGGGGCATCACAGGATAAGATTTAGATCAGAAAAAGGATCTGAGAGATTTATAAATTCATAGATTTGGAGCTGGAAGAAAGGTCATTGAGTCCAATGCCTTCAGTTTACAGATAAGGAAACTGAGGCACAAAGAAGTTAAATTATTTCCCTAGAATCAAAAAGCCAGTAAATAGTTTAATTGATTTGAGCTTAGGGCTTCCTGATTTGAAGGCCAGCACTCTAATATGCCATACTGTCCAATAAACTAGCTGAACTCTTTCACTTCACACAGAAGAATAACAATTAAGAAAAATTGCTATCAGTTATGAGAGTCAATTAATGAAAGTCTATAGAATAAATCATGAATCTGCCACCCCTGTGCTTTCTTACTCCTCAGTCTTAGCTCATGTTAAAGGTTATAGAAGGAACATCCTTTCCCTTTTTGATCATGACACATCTTTTAGACTTAGTTCAGACATTATTTTCTTACTGAAAGCAAAAATTAGTTCATTTTTGTCTATCTCTCTATATATATATGCCACAGAACCCAACAGATAGTAGGAGCTGAATAAATGCTTGTTTGGTGATGGACTGATGAGTAACAGCCTTTCCCCCTCACATTTCATTCGTGTAGCACCCAATGTCATCCCTCTCTAATTCAAATAGATAGAGAAGTGGGCCTGGAATCAGAAAACCTGAATTCAAATCCAGCCTCAGAAACTTCCTAGCTGTGTGGTCTCAGATACTAACTGTGTGATCCTAGGCAAGTCGCTTAATCTTGTCTGCCTCAGTTTCCTCATCAGTAGTAAAATGAGTTGGAGAAGAAAATGGCAAATCACTCAAATTTCTTTGGCAAGAAAGCCCTAAAATGGGTCATAAAGGGTTGAACATTACTGAAATGACATAACAAATTCCATATTCTTTATTACATCATCTTCCCATACAGTACAGCCTCTTTTTCAACTGCAAACTTCCCATAGCAAACTTCCCAAGGGCAATCCTATCTCAATTTTGTATCTCTTCAGTGCTTACCTAGTTTTTAGACACTAGATATTTAATATTTGGTGAATTGAAAAAATCAATTTTCATTTTTTCTATACTTATCAGTAGAACATAAGCTTTTTAAGAGGTGGGACTATTTTGATTTGTATGCTCAGAATCTAGCAAAGAACTTGGTATATAGTAGGTGGTTAAGACATACTGTTTATTGGATTGATTACATGGGAAGCAATTGAAAAGAAAGAAAAGGAAACAAGTTTTTTTGTTGTTTATTTGTTTCTTACGTCTTCTTTCTCTACACAGGAATGTTGACGAGTATTAACTGTTACACTGTCCCAGTTAATTTGAATAAGTATGTCCAGTTGCCTCCAAAGACTCATGGGTCTCAAAAGACAATTGCAAAGAAACTGAGGTATTTTGTCAACCATCAAGACCCATGGGAAGCATTAACATGTATGAGAAAGACATTAACCATGTCCCTGGAACAAAGGGGACATTAAACTGTGTTAATCAACATATCTCAACCTGGTATTAACAAAAAAGTCTAACTCAGAGATTATCAGAGTAAGGTGTATTACTGACTCCTTGGGGAATATTTATGTTAAGCCACACTAGGAGATTTTAGAGTAAAGACTCTCAGGTCATCCAAATTTGCTTGGAAGGTCACAACATTGAAACTGTGGAATACTCCATCTAAGTCCACAGCAAAAAAGTATCCCCTTCCCTCCATCCTTTCTATCCTGAGAAAGGTCCAGTAGTATCTCTACAGGAAAGTAATGAGAACTGCAGGAAGAGTGACATGAGAGAACAAAGATCAATGTCTTTTGCCCATCCTATTCTCTACTGCCAGATTAATTTTCCTAATGAACAAATTTTAAACTAAGACTGCCCTGTTCAAAAACTTGTAACTAGATGTCATCTCTCTCCTACAAACACCTATATCATTTTGATCATATTTTTCTTATGACCCATTTCATTCTGTCTTGGACTTTAATTTTTACATATGTGTGTGAATGTATGTACATATATATGTACATGTATATATGCATATATACATCTATATCATGGAAATATATGTGCATATACATATGTGAGCACTGGATCTCTCGTGTGAAGATCTGCTTTCTAAAGATACGTCAGACATGCATGATCTTGTCATTTGAATTTTGGGTTCTAGAGCTACTTAAAGATCTAAGAGTACTAGCTGAGAACTAGTCACAACCACTCCTCACCCCCATTCCCAGCTCTGTGGGGCAGCTTCCATTAGCTGACATCTTCCCATTCAGGTCAATGTCTCTATAAAAATGACACAAGTATCATAGCCCTTTAGGAACACCAAAATATAGCCTTAATTCTGCAATCCTGCAAATGTTCACATTCTACCTAGCTCAAGGAATCATGATGAGAGGCTCACAACTGCCGTGGAAAGAATATTTTGCCACTTTATACTCCTCAAGTTAACACAAATGCATTTGCCTGCTCAGACCCAGGCTTCCAAATCTGTATTCTCTCCTCTATACAAAAGACTGTGTTACAGGAACCTCTGGGGGGTTTCCGAACCACAGAGTTGTTCAGGGAGTGTAATCATTAATAAATAATGATAAATGAGATGCTACCCTTTTACGTAAAATTATATGGCTAATGCAGCTGATGCTGGGAACAGAGAGGGAAAAAAACAACTTTTCCCTCGTCCTATATTACAGTCTGTAAAGCATGAACATTGAATTAACCCAATAAAAGTGACAATTCTGACCCTGGGCTATATCCATTACTCTAAGGTTACAGCTTGCAAGCCAACTCAAAGTATACTCAATGTGGTGCTTTGCTGAAATACTTATCATCTGCAATCCGTATGTACTGCAGAATTCTTAATAAATAATAACACATTTTATTTTGGTTTACTGAAAATTAACAGGGCATTGGGGAAATTGCTGTTATTGAGAGTGCCTGTTTCGCATTTGCTTTGGCAGTACAACAGCCATCTAAGTGGAAAAGAAAAGAATTGGTGGGGGGTAGGAGGGCGGGATTTTTTTCTCTTTCTTTTGCTCTCCCCCCTTTACTGTTGGTATTCAGAGAAAACAATGCAGCTGGTAACATTAATGACACCCTATATCCTCAGAAGAGATGAAAGAAGTCAAAGTTGTAAAGGGCTTAACCAGCTGAAGTCCTCATACTGAGCTGATTAGCTTTGCATCCAGACACAGTAAATCTATTTCTTTCCAACTATACTCCAATCTACAGTCCAACCAACCTGGGGAGTCTCAAGTCATCTCGCCTATTGCCTGGGACAGTTGTACTAACATACTGTGCTGGAAAGCAGAACACAGAGTCTGCCTTCCCCGGGTGCCTTTGAGAATAGCCAGAAGGCTTGCCTATACTCCAAGGTAACCTTCCCCCATAGCTCCAATTGCTGAACAAACCAATTATCAGGAGTTTACAATCAGAGTTCTATTATAACTGGACTGCCTAAAATATGGCAAATAAGGTTATCAGTCTTGGGAAGATAAAGGTTAATTGGTGAAAAAACAGTTCTACTATTGAAGTTGGAGAAAAAAAAGGAATAACCATAGGACTGGAGAGAGAATGATAAACATTGTTGGAGAAGACAAATAAATAAGTTTTTGTAGCTTTTTAAACTGATGTGTTGGGAGAGGGAGAGTTCTTTCTGCTGAGACAATACTACATTAGTGTAATCAATGGGGCATAATAAGATCTATACACAGGAAGGGTCTATTAGAATAACAATTTTTTCCCAGTACTGTTTGGATCTTACCCATCATTTTCCTACTTTGGAAACTTTGGCCACTCTGTTTACCCTAAAGCCCTGAAGACATTTCAGAAATCCACTTCATGGCTCTGAAACTGTGGAGACAATTCAGGTTTCCTGATAAGACAGAAATATCTCTAACAGGTTTCATTAAGAGTCCTGTTTGTAGGTTTTCTTTTAAAACAAAAAAACCCTTAACCCAATTCTCTTGTTTTTTAGTTTCTATCAAGTATACAGAAGTCCAGGTTTTCAACCTGGGATACCCTGTAATGGATTTTTTTTATTTATTTTTGTTTCTTACCTCTTTTTGACAAAATGAATTTATTTGTTATTTCCTGTGTCTAGGAAAATTTCCAATTGGTAGCTGGATCTCCTGCCTCAGAAAACAGTACAAATAGGATTCTATCCAACTCTTACCAATCAGCCAGAAATACTTATCTATCAGAGTCTTAGATCTATATTTTAAAAGGACACTGGAAATCATTTGACCCTTTCACTACTCAGATGAAGAACTGAAATTCAGGGGTGGTATATGACTTTCAAAAAGCATATAGGGAACAAGTGGCAAAGGCAAGATTTGAACCTCAGCCCTGTCTCCAAATCCAGAAGTCTTGCCATTTAAAGTAAGGCTACATTCCAAGGTATGGAACTACCTCTGCTCTCTACCACCACTGGAAGGAAAGGGCTCCTCAAAGCTCTCCAAGGGCTACGTATAAGGTCTAAGGTCAGCTAATTCTACTTCATTCTTGATCACTAATGATCAGTCATTAGAAAGAAAATTTTTCTATTTTTTTTCAATTGTGTATCCTTAGTACAGTCTGACATACAAAAGATGCTTGAAGAATGTTTGTGGAAATGAATTGAATTGATCAAAGAATTGAGAGCTGGGCTATAATTTCTATTTTTGTGGCATTCAATCTTGGACATAGGACTGGTATGAAATAAGTCAGGTTGGTTTGGCTTTACTAAAACTTATGTCCCAAAATGGTAATATAAATATATTTTGTACATGTGCATATATGTACACATATGTATATATGTATATGTGTACACATATGGGCGTATATACACATAAGTTTCCATAGAGAGCTATTTATATATATATATATATATATATGTGTGTGTGTGTGTGTGTGATATGTAAGTATTTATTTACATTTTATATACACATACACATATACAGGTATGTTTGTATATTCATGTAGTATATATACTGCCACATGTGTGCGTAACATATATGTATTTATATGCATATATGTATATACATATAAATGTTTATCCTGAAACTATGACATGAAGGAGGAAGGGAAAGAAGAAAAAAAATTCTACTCCAGTTCAAAAGTGTAAAGAACAAAAACTACTAATCAACCATTTGGAAAAAAAATAAAGATGTCATTGTCTGGTATTTTTTTAATAGAAAATAAAAGAAAGCCCAAGCTTCCCTAAATCAAAGCATCCCCTTCAATTCTGATTATAGGATCATAGATCCAGTCAGAGCCCTTGTTTCCCTTGAATGTTATAGATGAAGAAGATGATATAGAAGAGGATCAGATACTTTGTTACTTGCCCAAGAAGACAAAGGTAATAAGAACCAAAGATAGGATTTGAACCCAGGATCTCATAAACCTAAAGAGCCAGAGACTCTATCCTTCTTCAGGATTAGAGAAAAGAGAAAGGACATATAATTCTTAAGGTCGAAGTTACAATTGTGAGAGGTAGGAAGAGAGAAGTAGAGGAGAAATAAAGACAGAAAGCAGTTTGGATTTGTTTTAATTTCAATCCTATTTTCAAAAAAGGCCAAATATTCTTTAATTCATCCAGTATTTATTAAGTGCCAACTTCAGATCCTGGCACAATGCTAGATGCTGAGAATATCAAATACAAATGCGAAACACACTGATAACTGTGTAGGTCATGAAGGAAGGTAAAATAAAACTTTCTAACCCAGAGCCTGTATATGACAAGCTTTAATTGAGACCATTTTTTTTGGTCTTCCTTTGACATTTTTGCAGCTAATGATCAAAGACCAGCCCATGTCTCCTACCCACAAACATTAGGAAGATGTTACCAAAAAGGCAACTTAATTTATGGCAGTAGAGTCCAAATACATTTTTCACATCACATAATTAAAACTAGGTCAGTGAATGAAAAGAGAAAGAGGCAAAATTGTCAAAATATTACACTGACAAATGACTCCACCACATTGAAACAATTCTTTGGCCGCTTGTCTCTTTACATAGTGATGGCCTTGAGTGTTCCTTCTTGCTTTTACAGAGCACTCAGTTACCAAGATATCAGGTTCTCCAACCCTCCCATGTGTTGTTTTGCCAAGTGCTACAGATGGAGCTAAAAGGATCCCCTGTAATTTGCTGTTCTCTCTAGACAAAGGGCAAACTTCCCTCCAGTCAGCACTGCAGACCTCTGCTGCATTTTCGGCATTCATTTCCTGGGCAGGGATCCCATTAATATCTGCGGAAGCTCGGTTGGTGGAATGCGTGTGCTGAGATCCATGGTGCAGATCAGAGAGAAGAATTCAGTCCTGGGCCCAGCTGGGCATTCCGGAGAGGGAAGAAGAAATAAACAAAAATAATGTCAACAAATGGGGAGCCTGCCATGCCTGCAAGTTAGAGTTTTTGAATCTTGCAGGAATTGTGGAAAATATTCTCTGAAGTGCTATGTGGTGGATGAGGCAAAGCTAAGAGACAACCAAGGGAATAAAATCCCAAAGAAGAAAACCAAGTCAGGGAAATCAAAGAGATGTTTGATTTGGTTCCAGTTAAGTCACTCTTCTGGAACACACAGGGCATGATGGGGGAGGTTATCCTATGTCTTTCATTTGAGTTGGCTTTGATGCTTGGGAGGAACTAATCAGACGAACTCAACTGCACATATGGCAGGCGGACTTGGGTTATTTCCCTCCCTTTCTCCAGCACCTTCCCCCACACATTACATACCCAATGGATACTTCCCCCAATTCAGTCTACCACCACCACCACCACCCTCCTTCTAGTGCCCCTCCTGATTGGAGAATGACATCTATGCTGAATTCCCCGACAGCTTGGTGGGAGCATGAATGTCTCACCATGATTGATCATTTTCCCATCAACACCTTTGGGTCTTTGCAAAATCTACACTTAAGCCTCTGGCAGGGTGGGCTCATATTGCTGTAATTGCTAAAACCTGCTGGGAAAATGCAGTCCCCATAAACAAAATTCTCTAGCAAACCATTCATCAGTTATAACTCTTTGTCTAACAGACAAGTCAAGAAAGACATTTTAAGTACATAATTTAGTTATGAAAGTCTTTCAACATATCACATTTTGAATAGAGCACTTTGGTCTTCTTGATGGTGCATCTAATATTTTAAAACCATAAATCCGAACTTAGATAAATGTACATTTCTCCACAATGACTTAAAGCACCTATTCTCTACAGAGAGGAGAAAGAGTAGTTGAGAACACACGAGAAGCACTGATCGATCAATCAATGGGTACATCATAGCTACTCATGAAGAACCTACTATATCAGGCAGTAGTTCTGAGAATAACATATAAGGAATAAAACAATCTTTTTCAAGGTTAATAATCTGATGGCAAAGACAAGTGCTTGTATGTAGAGTACAAACAAAGAAAATAAACATAAATAAATACAAATTAGGTAAATGTAAAACAGATCAGATTAAAGTGGATGGAGAGGAAAACTCTTGAATTGTATCTTAAAGGAAGAGATTAAGATAGTGAATTCCAAGCATGGAAGATGGACATTGCAAATACATGAAAGTGGAAGTGTTAGTTGTGAGGAATTCAGAGATCTATTTTGCAGGAAGAGATGAAATGTCCAAGGAAGCTGTAAGAAAGCTTAAGGATTGATTGTGGGCATGTTAAAATAGTTATTCTCCTTCTGAATCATCTTTTACTTTATGGGACAAAAATCTTTCTGTATAACAGTAGGATATTGGGAAGAATACCATAGCCAGAAATCAAGAGACTTAATTTCTAATCTCAACTCTGCTGCTACATGGATATGTGACCTCTCCAAATTTACTTCACTTCACACCTTTTATCCAAGTGTAAAAAAGAAGTGAAGAGAGGAGGGCAAAGATAAGATTATTTCTGAGGTCAGTATATTTATAAAGGATGCAAATAAGTTTTATATTAAAACATGAATTTTTAAAAATCATATTTTATGTGTAATTAGGCATAGAGTTAGTACCAGGACCTCTATGATTTCATTAGCATAGGAAATTTACAAATGAGGGAACACCCCAAATTAATAGAGATTGGCACCTTCTGTGTAACTTATACATGAAAAGAATTATATGCATACACATGTTTTATACATATGTACATATATGTATGTGTGTATGTATATGTGTGTGTGTGTATACTTGTTAGCAATCAGGATAAAGGGATTAGCAAGAATGACTGGTTTTCAAATATCCATCCATTTTAGTCACACCCTATGTTCCTTTGTCTTGTGAGAGATGTCAATCTTGATTTGCCACACATGGCTCAACACAGCCTACTGGACTTTTCCATGTCTCAGGCATTCTTACTGCTTCAGTAGTCATTGTTAAACAAGCAATTTAACAAAGATCAATTAAAATATATTACAATTCTGCAAAAATGATCCAACCATTCTGGAGAGCAATCTGGAACTATACCCAAAGAGCTATCAAACTGTGCATACTCTTTGACCTAGCAGTGCTACTACTGGGTCTGTATCCCAAGGACATAATAAAGGAAGGAAAAGGACCCCCATGTGCAAAAAAGGTTTGTAGTAGCTCTTTTTTGTGATAAAAAAGAATCAGATAATGAGTAGATGACCATCAATTGGGGAATGGCTTTATAAGTTATGGTGTATAAAAATAATGGGATATTATTGGTCTATAAAAAATAATGAACAAACTGATTTTAGAAAGGCAAGATTTACAAGAACTGATGATGAGCAAAACAAGCAGAACCAGGAATATACCATACATAATAACAGCAAAAAGACTTGGTTCTTCTCAGTGGTTCAGTATCCAAGGCAATCCCAATAAATATTGGATAGAAGATGCTATCTGCATCCAGAAAGAGAACTAAGATTAAATATAAATCAATACATGCTATGTTCACTTCTTTTTTCTGATTTTTTCTATCCCATGATTTTCCCTTTTGCTCTGATTTTCCTCTCCCAATGTGGTTCATAAAGCAATGTGTGTTAGAAATATTTTTTAAATAAAAATACAATTCAAAAGCAATTGAACATGTATCACAGTATAGAAGATTCTACTCACTTCTCAGTTCTAACTCCTCAAAACAAGGAAAAATCCATTCAGCTTAGAGTTGTGTCTTAAGTCTTCCATTCCCTTGAAACTTCCAAGATGCAAAGGGGAAAATCAGAGTATTCACCTGTTCAATATGAATCTACCATCTCTTGCACCACTTCAGCATGGGGGAGACTGGAGAGGATACTAACCATCTCTCAAAATCTTACCTTCTGGAGCAACTAAGTGGTACAGAGTATAGAGCACTAATCCTGTAGTCAGGAGGACCTGAGTTCAAATTCAGCCTTAGATATTTAGCTGTGTGATCCTGGATGAGTAACTTAATCCTAATCCCCCAAAACCCTACCTTCTACAGGAAGCTTTTCCCAATTCTCTCTTCATTCTAGTGGTTTCTCTATATTTATTCTCTTTGCTTCATCCTGTATGTGGTTCGTTTCTTCAGAGCTGATGGAATGTTCTTTTCTCTATTAGATTGTGAGGTCCTTTAGAGCAGGGGGTCTTGTAATCTTTTATATTCCTAGTACTTAGCTTATGCATAGCATACAATAGGTTTTCAATGAATGTTTATTGCTGTAGGGACCAAAAATGCTTGCTAAAAAAGCTATCCACTGACTAAATAGGGGATAGTCAAAGTAATTATAATATACATATATATATGTGAGTATATATGTAATATATATGTATGTGTGTACATGTATGATATTGTGGTAACAAAAGTTTATTCAATAGAAAGGCCAAATAATATTGTATTACAGCCTCCAGATACCCTTATTTAGGAAATACTATGTATGTGATTTAAAAACCTAAGAAGTACAAGGACAGAGACTGTCTCATTTTTCTCACAGTGTCCTTTGAATGCACGTAATAAACATTGAAACAAAAATATTTGTGCAATTGAATTGTTAAAAAAAAAAAAGGAAAGTGAGAACTTCTATATCTTCCTCCTATTAGCATGTGACTACAATAGTTTCAAATTAATTAATCTTCACCTTGGAAGGCAGGACTAAACTCCACGTGACGGGATGAAGTCTGAGACAGAAGGAAAGAAAGGGTAGAAAGGAAAGAAGAATGACAGCAGCGATTGTTGGGAGGAGAGAGGCCTTTCTGATGCAGGTCAACAGCTATGAGCTGCTTGGAGTGGGGAATGTGAGGACTCCACACAGTGTTGGGGGGTGAGTGAAGAGGGAGGGGAGAGAAGGAAATGGAAAAGAGCATCAGACCCCTAATCAGAGAGATTTCATAGTATGGAATCTGTCAGGGAGTTAATGAGATGAATCAACACAAGGATCCAGACTCATTTGTTTACCTTGGCTAAAAGAATGGCTGGCACCAAGCCTGTATTTAAAGTCTCCTGCAGCTGGTGAACTGCTGGCTCCCGACCTCAAGATAAAAGGATATCTAAGCTCCCTTCAGCTCTAAAGTTCTATGGTTTTATACCCTTGAAGATTAAAACAATAACAATCCCTTGCATTTGAAAAGACTGGAGTGCTTTCACCTGTTTTACATCTATTTGTGATGTACTGAGGCAGCCAGGTGGTAAAGTGGCCAAAGGATAGGACTAGAAATCAAGAATATTGAGTTTGAATCCACACTTAGACACGGACTAGCAAGGTAACTGCTATCTCAGTTATCAAAATTATAAAATAATAGCACCTACCTCCCATAGTTTTTTGTTTTGAGGGGTTGTTTTTTACTGAGGCAATTGGGGTTAAGTGATTTGCCTAGGGTCACACAGCTAGGAAGTGTTAAATGTCTGAGGTCAAATTTGAACTCAGGTCCTCCTGACTTCAGGGCTGGTGCTCTATCCATTGCACTACCTAGCTGCCTCTAGTTGTAAGGATCTGATGATATAAAATTTGTAAAGTATTTAGCACAGCACCTGACACAAAGCTGTTTCTCCTTCATTCTCAGAAGACCGTGGTCTCAGGCAGGTGATGCTGTGACATGTAAGTGAATTGGATGTGAGGGAGGGCCCTGCAGAATCACCTGCCTCACTCTCTCCTCCAGAGCTGGATCCAGTGACAAGATATAGATCAAGACCACTGGAGATAGCCATGGATTTAGGGTAGATCTTGGCCTTTTTAAGCTAAGGTCTTTAACAGGTCTCAGTATGGCTGAGGCAATATCCATTCAACGGTTAGGACTATGTAAGAAATGAGGTAGAAAATGGCCTTTTACTTACTCAAAAACATAATAATAATAACCCTGGGAGGAGGAGACTTTCAGGGTTTCTGGCCAAAACAGAAACAATTGGTATTTACATTCCAATGTAATGGAATGCCAGCCAATCAAAATCCAAATAATGACCAATTGGGGCTTGATCTGGAATGTATTGTTAATCACTCAACAACCACAGTGGTTTGGGTTTAAGTGATGATCCTCATAAAAGAAAACTAGCCAGTATATTTCCAATACATCTTGAAAGGTTTCAGGGATCAGAATTTGCATTCCTTTGGGCCGAGTACCTATAAGTGAAGGTATAACATATACTTACTAAATGCTTATCCCTCCTCCTGCATTCCTTCCAATTCATCCTCACAATAGCTATGGGAAAGAGGTCTAGATGGGCATTATTACTGCTATTTTCAAATAAGGTTCAGAATAGTTAAGATACTTCTTTTCCTCAAGATCACAAGGCTAGTGAGTGGTACAGCCAAATCTCCAAAATAGCTGTTTTGATTTCAAGTTCAGAGCTCTCCCTATTTAATGCTGACCCTAAGCTTCTCATGTTTCAAACTTAAAAGACTCCTTTGCCCACTCTTGGCAATCGCCTTTTCCCATACTCTTCACCTACAGGCCCAGGGGAGAATTAAGCTTGTTTGTTCTTCATCATATTCCTGGATTACTTTTTTCTCTTAATTTAAAAATTACTTGAAAATAATAAATATTCAAATAGCTCTTCAAAGTCTTCAAAGAGCTTCTGACCTCCCTGACTTCCTTTGAGTTCCAACTGAAAATCTTATTTTTTTTATTGGAAGCCTTCTCCACTCCTTCTTAATTGTAGTGCCCAGCTCTGTTAATTATTTCTTCTGTATCCTGTAAATAGCTTGCTTTGTACAGTTATCTCTTCTACTTGGTGACTTTCCCCATTATAGTTTTGATATATCAAAAATTAACAAGAAATTAAATGGGAATTTTGAGGGAGTTTTGAGGAAGCCATAGACAACTCAAAAAGGCCAGTAGATGACACAGAAAAATTTTAGAAACTCAGAAATGCATAAAAGATGTATTTATATGAAATATATGAATATAATATATGAAATATATTTTATATTATATATGAAATATGTATAAGTAAAAATGTTAAATGTTTAGTATTGTAAAATATGGATATGTTTTACACCATAATAATTCAAACTTCTGTGCAAAGGAAAAATCAAAAAATTTTATGTGGATTTGCCAGATGATGGGTAACCTTAAGCATTCCTATCATTCCACCTTCCACAGTGTGGAAGACATAACTATTTTTTTTTGCATATTTCCTCTCCCTTTAAATTGCAATCTCCTTGAAGTCAAGAACTGTCTTTTGCTTTTGTTGTATCTGCAGCACTTGGCACAATGTGGGTTTTTGATCATTGGTTATTGATTGATTGATACAGGATATCCCCAAAATCTTAAAGCAGCCTTAAGTTTAAGTTATTAAGACATACAACTTTGTGTATTCAGGACATTCCCATTTTTTTCTCAGTTGAACCTGCCAACAATTATAAGTGAGGAATTGCAGCGATTATATGATGGCCAAATAAATCAGGACAGAACCTACCTACTGTTCCATCACTAATTCAAAATGGAATCTGAATTGATATTCGTTTTTCTGGGTGTAAGTAACTACTTATTGCAATACACCTGGTGCACTTCTGGAAAGCAGGGAAGGAAGGAAGGAAGGAAGGAAGGAAGGAAGGAAGGAAGGAAGGAAGGAAGGAAGGAAGGAAGGAAGGAAGGAAGGAAGGAAGGAAGGAAGGAAGGAAGGAAGGAAGGAAGGAAGGAAGGAAGGAAGGAAGGAAGGAAGGAAGGAAGGAAGGAAGGAAGGAAGGAAGGAAGGAAGGGAAGGAAGGAAGGAAGGAAGGAAGGAAGGAAGGAAGAAGGAAGGAAGGAAGGAAGGAAGGAAGGAAGGAAGGAAGGAAGGAAGGAAGGAAGGAAGGGAAGGAAGGAAGGAAGGAAGGAAGGAAGGAAGGAAGGAAGGAAGGAAGGAAGGAAGGAAGGAAGGAAGGAAGGAAGGGTAAGTGCAGTACACGATGAGGAATAAGTCACTCAGCCTGTGTGCCAATCTACGGTGAGATAGTGGTGGGGGCAGGGTAGGCAGACCTTGCTCTCCCAGTATTTTACTTAGAGGCTCCTACCAAACAGAACCACATGTAGGCTAAAGCTTAAATAGCAATTAAAACAAAAAAGAAAACAGGCTGTCTGCAAAATCTTCAACAGCAGGGTTCCTTTCCTCCCAGTGATGTGACAACATCTCTGCTTTTCTGATATAATCTCCTTTTGATAAAAAGAAGCCCAGGTTTCCTTGACCCAAAAACAACTGTCAGAGAGAAACAAATCAGGGATTCTGATATCTGAAAGTTGACTAAAATCTTCAGCAGCCTGCTTCCCTAATCTCCAGCAGTGAAAGAAATGTTCTGTAAATAATAAAATGTTAAGATAAAATATAGCATTCCTATGCAGAGTCAGGTACAGGTGAGTGGGATACAATGCCCAGCTAGTAGAATAAGTGTCCTCTTTGACATTGACAAGTTAATGGTACAAGTTCCATGGTCCTATGGGCAAAATGAAGAGATGATAACCCATTCTAGAGCACATACCATATTCCCCATCATACTTGCTTATAGTTGTTAGCTATGGTTCTCAAATGTTCTAAGCTTTTTAAGAATTCTCCTTCATTCTCTGAACTCTCATGATAATTGCTGAATAGATTAAGGGCTAGAAGGGATCTTAAAGTTCATCTTCTAATATGGGAGTTTTTTGTAATGTTCTTGTTGGATTTTCTGGAGGTCTCTGGGCAGCCTTTCATTCAGTAGAGTAATCACCACAAGAATAGCCAGGTGTTAAAGTCCAAATTTTTTATTTTCTCCTTGTTTGGGCCTCACAGTTTTCTGGAGAGCCTTTGAGACCGGCCTTGGTCTCAGTGGGGGAAATACAGGAGGCCAGGCCAGCCACCAGGAGCCTGATCCAAGATAGAATGAATCTCTCTCCTTGGCTCCAAAAGCTTGACCTCCAGTCCTCTGTCTTCTCTGGCTCTGAATGAATCTGGCTCTTAGTCCCTGATTATATGCTCTACATTGAGTATAAACCAATTATATCACTAGGAAACCATTATTTGTTGTAAGATTAAATCAATCATACTGAACTTAGAGAAGTATTAAGCATCAAGCTAAACTAGATAACCATTGTCTCATCAAGTCCACTGACTTAGCACCTTGTAGGAATCCTGGTTTCAGAGTTCTGGCCCATAACAGTTCTTGCCTTTTTTTTTCTGGGGATGATGGAGGACAGATCCCTTTGGCAGTCTAGTGAAGGCTCTGGATGCCTGCTCAAAATGATGTTCTTAAATGCATGGAATATAATCATAGGATAAAAAAACTAATTATATCAAAAGTTAACTATCAAAATATTTTTACTAGTTCATGGACCATAATAATCTAACAAATGTTTGCAAAGCCCTTTGTATAACTTAGCTCATTTGATTCTTACAACTCAGTAAGTAGAGTTGGAAGACATTTTAAAGATATTATTGGAATAGTGAAAGGAAGGAATGCTGGAGTCAAAAGCCTAAATTCAAATCCTATCTTTGAAGCTAATGACTTGCCTTCCTATTATTTCTAATGAATGAAAACTTACTGTGGCATTGCCTCCCTTACCAGTCACATCACTGGGAGGAAGCAAGAGAAGGAAGGAGGGAAGGAAGGAAGGTGGGAAGGAAGGAAGAAGGGAAGGAGGGAAGGGAGAAAAGAAAGAGGAAAGGGAGGAAAGGAGGGAGGGAGGGAAGGGGGGAAGGAAGGGAAGGAGGAAAAGGAGAAAGGGAGGGAAGAAAGGGGAAAAGAAAGGAGGGAGGGAAGGGAGAAAGGGAGGGAAGGAGGGAAGGGGAGAAGGAAGAGAGGGAGGAAGGAAGGAGGGAAGGGGGGAAGGAAGGGAGGGAAGAAAGAAGGAGGGAAGGGGGAAGGAAGGGAGGGAGGAAGGGAGGAGGGAAGGAAGGAAGGAAGGGAAGAAGGGAAGGAGGAAAGAAGGGAGGGATGGGAGGAGAAAAGGAAGGAAGGAAGGAAGAAGCTCACATTCTAATGGCAAAGACAGTTATCAGTCCATAAAACTTTATCAAAGATCTACTATATGCCGGACACTATGCTAAATGCTGGAGATATGAAGGCCATAAAAGAAAGACAATTCTTTCTTATAATCTAATTGAGAAACACATAAAAAGAAATTGAAAGGAGTGGATAGAGACAAGAGAAGGTACCTATAATATAAGGACATGCTGAGAATGTCCAAAATAATGCAGACAGAAAATGAAGATATAATGGGCCTGAAGGCCCTCTTGTAATGGAGGTTTGAAGAGGAATTCTTAACATCATCTTCTGTTTTCAGAGAGTTCTCAGGAGGAGAGAGCACTGATGAGATAGATGTAAGTTCCAATGCTGATTTTATCTTGAAGGATGATAAAGTTCCAACACACATAAAAATTCTCAGTTACAAGTCAAATATTAAAAATATTTAGGATACAGTTATAAAGCAGATGTTGATACCTTTTCTTTAGACATTTTCACTAAAAAAAAATCCTTTTCTGATGGCAATGCTTTTGACAATAAAACAAACAGTGGCAAAAACTTTCTTTTCCAGCTCTTGAGTAGCTAAAGCTTAGCCCCTCCTTGGAGGAGAAATTCCCAGGCTTCATCTTTGCAGAAGATGCTTCCCAGGGTGCTGCTTGGGGAAACTGGGATAGAAGCATCGCTATTCCAAGGCTCTTGGAGTTAAGGTACTAGGTTGTCTCCATTAAAGTCCAAAAGGAGTTAGTGGTCAAGGCAGAGATGGTAGTTTGATTTACCTAGTACATGTTATTTCCTGTCTCTTCTCCCATGGTAGCTTGCATTTCAGTGGACTGACTGGACAATTTTATTGATAGCTAGTTGACAATTCACAAGGATGTCTGGCCCTTCTTCACAAAAGTTGCTTCCTCAGATAATGGCCTAGGCTAAAACAGAATTTGTAGATCTGGAATATACTGTCACTCCAAGGGTCCTAAGCCTACCTGGAAATGAGAGACCTCTTTGGTTTTCCCTTAGTGTTCCTTTATCTGGGCTAAAGACGCCCAGTTCTCTTTATCATATAGTATAGTTTCAAATCCCATCATCATCCTTGTTGCCCTCCTCTGGCCATTTCTGATTTATCAGTGTCCCTTCTAAAATATAAAACATAGAATTGAACAAAGTAGTCCAGATGGAGTCAGACAGTGGGATTATCATTTCCTTCCCTCTGGATGCAATATATCTATTGTACAGCCTAAGATCACATTAGTGCTTTCAGTAGCCATATCTCATTTGACATACTGAGTTTTCAGTCAACTGAAAGCCCCAAGCCTTTTTCACATGAACTAATGTCCAACTATATCACCCTATCCAATATTTGTGTAGTTGATTTATGAAACCTAAGTGTAGAACTTTACATTCAATCCTATTGAATTTATCGTGTTAGATTTAGCCCTTCATTTCACTGTTAGATTCTTTTTTGAATCTTGAACCTGTCATCTAGTATATAAGCTATCTCTCCCAGCTTTATGTCATTCCTAGACTTGATAAGTATACCATCTATATCTTAATCCAAGTTATTGATAAAAAAAAAATGGTGAACAGAACAGAATTGAAGACAGCCCTGGGGCTGTCAGAGTCCAGCAACCTCTGACACATTGACATAGCAAAGAGAATAGGGAATGGCTCAGAAGGCAACTGTCACTAATCTGGTGGAACAGATTCATCACTGCCAAAGCCCTCAGGCAGCTTAAAACACAGGCTAGTACATGGCATCCCCAGAGATACACATAATACAAAGGAGTACAGGAAAAGTCACCTGGAGTTCCCATAGACATGGTACACCACCAGGAATGAGCTCTCACCAGGCTTACTATGTCTTGCTCCTTCTATGCAAATGAAAACAGTAGAATGGACCAACAGACCAAATGTCCATCTTTCTCTCTTTTTTCTCTGTTTTCTAATAGAATAGGATCTAGAACAGCCCTTTGAATTAATGTTTACAATTTCTACCATATCCACCCCACAACTCAACTAACCTAGTTTCCTTAGAATCATATCCCTTCCCCCAACACTACCAGCACCATTTAAGACCTGTATTCCATCCCACTCCCAGTTCTTGAAGTTAATCCATATGCTCTAGAGCACTCCCTTTTGCTATATTGGTAATACCTCAGAGATTCCAGTGTCTACCATTGGTTCCCAAGAACCCAGGGCAATAGTTTTCATACAACCAACAATCATTTATTAATTAGCTTTGGGGAGATAAAGACAAAAACTATCCCTGCCCAGAAGCAGTTTCTATTTTATTTGAGAGGAAAATACATATATATAAAAAACAAATACAAAGTAAATACAAAACGGAGAAGGAAACTAGCAATTAAGTAGCTAGCTGGTAATATAAGTTGAAAATTGTCTTTCTTGAACAGGGTAGATAGAAGTAGTTGTAATCCTCACTCCTAAATTCTACTAGCTCCTAGAAGTCATTAAACCCACTTTCTAGGTTTCACCTGAGACAAGTCCCAATGACTAGAGGAGAATGTGCTAGGGCTTCAGGAAAACTCTGGTGGGTTTTATTTTTCTCAGATTCAGAATAGATGAAGCTCATGTTGCTTACGACACTGTAGCCCAAAAACTACTTCTGTCATGGACCATGACGATCCAAAGGACCACTCAGTCTAAGTGATTTTCCATATCTGAACATTAACAACATACATAAATTTCCAACTAAGAGCCTGCCTTCCATAGTGACTGTATGCTCTGGGATTGAATGCAATTCAATTAGCATTTCAGTTGCCTTTGGTGCATCAGACTGGTAGGTATTCAAAGACATGAATATTCAAAAGTAAAAATGAAAATGTCTCTGCCCTCAATTAGTCAGACAGCCAATCAAAAAACTAAGTCCTGTACTAAGCAATGAGGATACAAAGAAAGGTAAAGAAGTATACATTTTAATGAGGCATAATAACATGTAAACAAGTAGGCACATAAAATCTCTACAGAGTTGAAGATTATCTGAAAGCATTATCCCATATTTAGTTTCTATTGTGATTAATTGTGGTTGAAGTTACACCCAGCTACTTCTTGAATAAACTGAATAAGCTGTAAGTCCCAAAACTCCCAAAATACTTTTTTTTTCAAATTCATGCTAAAAGAAACAGGGCCCTGATGTGGGTAGGAACCCACTCACTCACTCCCACCCAATATGCCCTGTGAAACTCAGGGGTTTCACACAAGAAACACTAGTCACAGTGTGACCTAGAAGACAGAGAACCCATAATATAGCTTCTTGAAGTTTATGATGATCCTTTCTCCCAAAAGTGCCATGAGGCAATTAAAATTAGTGTTCCTATTTTACAAATGAAAACACTAAGGTTCAAAGTGATACAATGCTTTGCACATGATGCCATAGTTAATTAAATGTTGGAGCTGAGATTTAAAATTCATTGTACTGATCTTATCTTCTTTCTACTTCTCCACAGTGTCTCTGCCTAATTGCAAGAAAGCTAGAAATTTCTGTTCCCCCTTCCACACATATTCATTTGTCTTGAACTAATTCCCTTTTCCAGGTGTTCAAATACTTACTTTGAAAGAAATCAGGAATGACATGCAAATAAAGCAACTAAAATGTCCATCACCATTGACTCAGAGATTCTGCTACTTAGAATATACCAAAAAGAGGCAATTGATAAGAAGAAGGACCTCACTTATATTTTTTATTTATATTTATATTTATAGTTTATTTTTATTTATAGTATTTATAGTAGCACTTGGGGTTAGCAATGATTTCCCAGGTACAGAGCAGCCAGCTAACAAAGTTTATTTATTAGCCCATTATGTTTTATAAGTCACAAAGAAGAATATGTGGTAAAATTCAAAGGGAGGTCCTTAATATTAGCCTTAAAGGAGTTTGTATTCTATCCAATAGACATCCATAATCATGGCCTTTCCTCTGACTTCATCAAAACCCCAAACTAAATGCACCCTAAGGATCCAGAATTTTCTAATCCTGCTCTGAATATATCCTCTCATTCTTCTGCTTCCACTGTTACCTCAATTCTCTTTGTACCTGATCTTTCCCTTCCATGTAAAATTCAATTTCTTGGTGCCTTTCTCTTTTTTTTAACAATCACCTCAATTCTGCTTTGCTTCCTTACTTTCAAAGCCACGACCCTGTAATTATAGAACTATAGAACCTCAGGGCGGGGAAGAACTTCAGATACCATCTAGTACAACCCATGGCAGAGTAAGAATTCTCGGACATGCCTAACAAGTGGTCATCTATCCTTTGCATAAAGATCTCCAAGAAGAAAAAACCTGTTCAGGAATATTCTAGTTGTTAAGTAGTATTGTCCTACTTTTTCCCCATCTTGACGCCCTTTCCTCCTTAGTCCTTTGAGGTCAAGCACAACAAATCTAATGTCTCTGCCATGTGCCAACTAATCAAACATTTGAAGACATAAATACACACACACACACACACACACACACACACACACAATCTTTTCTTCATTACCAGTGCCATCAATCAATCTAGAGCATTGGTATCCAAATCAAATAGAAATAAGATTACTGAACTGTACATGAGGATCCCTGAGAGCTTCATATTTATTTAGAAAAGCACATATTAGCATTATCCATCTTCTGGTGTATTTTTATTTGTTTTATTAAATATTTCCCAACACTCAAGTGTCCATACCAGCTCTCTGTTTGAAACCTCTGAGCTAAATCCTTCAACACCTTGGATGCCTTCCTCTGGACATTTCTCAGATCATCAGTCTCCTTCCCAAAATAACCCTAAACAGAATACCTCAGACCAGGGCAAAATACGATTGGACTCATCTTCCTGTTCCTGGACTTTATTGTCTCGCTTTATGAAGCCTAAGATGACATTATCTTCTTTGGCAATAACAATATATGAATAACACATTAGGCTTATGTACCACTAAACCCCCTTGGAGTCCTCTTGAGATGAGTTGCTGTCCAGCCATACTCCACCATCTTGCAATTATAACGTTTATTGTATAGGTGCAAGACTTTTCTTGTGTAATTACTGAATTTCATCTTAATAGATTTGGCCCAGTATTGTAACTTGTTTGATCTCTGTGTTTGCTGACTACCATCCAATGTGTCAGCTATTCCTCCCTGCTTTGCTCATCTGTGGATTTAATAAATGTGCCATCTATTATTTTATCCAAATCATTAATAAAAACATTAAAGAATAATCTGCCAAGCATATATCCCTTGGGTATTCCCCTGAAGATATCCTTCTAAGTCAGGAGTTCTGAATGTTTTTGGAGTCATAGACTCTTTTAGTATTCTAACAAAGCCTATGGACCCTTTCTCAGAATAATGGTCTTAAATGAATCTAATAAGATGTTTGAAATCACATACAAAAAAAAGCTAGTGAAAATAAAGATAGCTATATAGATATATAGCTTATCCAACTTCATGGACTTTCTCCTATCCCAGATTAAGAATCCCTCTTCTAAAATGACACTCTCCATTAACTAACTCTTTAGTTCCATATATTTTATTGTTTCTAAATCCACCTAAATCCCTGATCACCTAGCTCACTTCTTCCTCATTTTGTCTATGAAAAATAATTTGAAAGAATTTTCCAAATGCTTTGCTAAAAATTTAGATACATTTGAGCTAAAATAGTCTACTGAGCCATCAGTTTATTAAACTTGGAAAAAAAGGAAAAGAGGTTAGTCTGATATGGTCTAGTCATGATGAAGCCATGGTGACTATTTCCTTTTTTTAGATAATTACTAAAGATATTTTCATAGTACATAATAGAATTTTGTCAGTAATTGAATACAAGCCAAAATGCCTATGGTTTCCAAACTGTATTCTCTTTCCTTTCTTAAAAACTGAGTTATACTGAACTACTTCATTCTTATTCTCCATAATTTTTTCAAGACTATTGCAATGCTCTTCACTCTCAAATCATGGCATCTTAGAACTTCAATGGTCCCATTTTGGTAAGTAACCTGGATTGTTCTCCCCTATTATAAATCTTTGCAAACTGCATTCAAGCAGACATTATGAAATGGCATTTCAAGTCCTTATCTCAATCTTTCTCTAAAACTTTCAACCACTTCTTTATTTAAAATGACCTACTCCCTTTCCTAACTAACCATTTATCATCAAGAATGTTTAATACAACCCATCTCATGGCCAGACTCAATAAAGCCATGTCTACATTTTTAATAGAGCATCTGATCATCCATGAGAATTATACCTTAAACTATACATAATTCTTTAGAAGGAAACTACTCATCTCTAGCATAGAAAATGGATTGGGATCCAAGAAACTCTTCCCACTCCTCTATGAATAAAACCATTCTAGTTTGAGCAATCATAGAGATGCAATCCTGAATGCTAAATACCAGTTCCCATTATTCATGGAACATAAATGGAAGACCCAATGGCATCACAAAATTTCCATACCTTTAGTGAAGCACCAGGAGAAGGTGTTCTATAGTTCTCTCTTTTTTCTTTTTTTCCAAAACAAAAACAAGATTGCAATATCAGTAGAATGAGCAAGTCTAATAAAACAGAAATGATATAATGTGTGAGGAACTGGTCTAAAATAGGAAATAGCCTTCAAGTCCTGCTTCTCATAAATCCTGGGTGTGTGAAACTGGTCATATTATTTCACTTCTCATGCCAGATAATTCCCTAATCCTAGACATTGAAATGAAGTTGCCTTGCAGATGTCAGAATATGAACCTCACTGGAACTCTGTAGAGGGCTGAAACTCTTGAGTCATTGCACTGAGGTCGGTTCAAGTACTTAGGGCTAATTGCTGATTGGACAATACTCTATGGGCATATGCTTGGAAAATGGTCCTTCCCACTATCCTGTACTGGCTCAATGATTGGTGTATACAGAGGATTGTAGGAGGGACTAGAGGGTGGAGTAAGACTAGCCAGGGTCACTCTTTGCGATGGACAAGTAAGAAGGTGGTCGCAGAGATTCTGCTTCCATCCTGTTCAATCCTGTGTCTAAAGACCAAGAATAAAGACTAAGGACTTTTGCTTATCCTGACTCCGGCTGATTCTGGAGTGTCCTGGGTGCTAGCATGGTCATCACAGAACTCCTCTACCTACTCTGACTTGGGAATTCTTTTCTCATTGTAAGCAGCCCCAATAATGGGAAAATAAGTGAGGCAGTCAAAAAATCTGGGAGTTGCAAGACACAACAGAAATCATTCAGTGCAACACAGACTTGAACAAGAATGCTTTATACAAAATATCTATATTTGTGCATAAAAAATCTTACACCTATAGAATAACCTTCATAAATGCAGTATAGGGGCTCATGACTTGAAAATGCTCATTATATTTATAGTAAATCTTCTCTTCCAGTTGAACAACTAATCCATATATGGCATAATCTCAAATTCCTTCACCACCTTAAACACTCTACTCTGGACTCTAAACTATTAATGCCCTTCCTGTATCCACAAGTGAACATAATTATCCAGATGTGATCTGACCAAAACAAAGTATATTAAAACTATATAACATCCATCATTCAGGCCACTATATTCTTTCCTTAATTCAAGTTAAGGCCATCTTTGGCTTGTTGACTGCTAGATCACTGTTCCCTTACAACATCAGAGGTTTTGGCTCATCACTGCTGCCTTGCTTTGCCCACAATTCAGGTGATCTGGTTTCCTTAAGATTGTTTTAATTGCAAAATGTTAATTAGTTATTTGGACTTACTGGCATGCAAAGCCATTATTTAAATGTGCTTTTCATAAAGAAATGAAGTACATGGGACAATCATGACAAAAACCAAATCTGCTAATTTTGGTTAATTAACTCATATTCATTTTTTTAATTAAGCCTTTCTGCTCATGAATAGCAAGGACCAAAACTTGTCTGAGGTCCCTAATATATAGCATTAAAAAATATCAAAAGATTTTTTAAAATTATCTACTATCAGATCAGTATAACTCATTGAGTACAAGCATATTATAATACATGTACAATATCCTTTTCTACTTTGCACATAGAAAAGATAATACAGAGAAGACTGAATTAAATTCTGAGATTGGAACAATTACATAGCAAAGCTGTAAAATGAATCCAGGTCACCAATCTTCCCATTTGTAACCTCTTCATAGGGATACTACTTCCTATAATGAACTTAATTCTAAGTATTTGAATTTGTCTAGCTCCCATAGTGATGGATACCAAGTAAATCCTCATAATAGAAGAAATGAATGTAATTTTTATTTTAATTAAAATAAGCTTATAGTAACTACCATAATTTCCTCCCTGGTATTTATGAGTCATTTAATAAAAGCTAGCTATTCTATCAATAGTTCTCTACTTTGCTTCAGGCCCTTTACTCACTCCTCTAGTTCATCACTTCACGGCTGGAAAAAAAAAAATTAAACATGATTGTTGAAATATCTTGGAGAGTTAAAAGAAAGCTTTTGCAAATCTGTATTGTTGCCAGAATGTATATCAAATATGTGTATTTTCATAGATGTGAATGGAAATACTATGTCTTGTCAATTTTATTTTGAGTTGTTTTTTTTTTTTTTCCCTTGCTTTCATTTTTGGCAAAGAACATTAATCTTTGTTGTTTTTCTCAACTATGGAAGCACATGTACTCTTAGTCCTCCTCCATGTAGCACCTGCAAATAGATTTTTAATATGCCTGTCAACATACCTACATTTCACTTATTCAGCATATTACTTTGAATTTGGTTTTTATATCTTTTTTATTTATTTATCTGTGTATTCAGTGTGCCTCCTCTTACTCCAAATCCTTCTCTATAACATGGAAGTTTTATGAAAGAATGAATTGTGGGAATTTATATCTCCAGCACTTAGTACAATGTCTGACCATAATAGGTATTTTGGAAATTCTTGTTGAATGGATGGATGGATGGATGGATGGGTGGATGGGTAAATAGATGAATCTGTATAAAAGAAACATTGAGATATAGACTATAATGTTCTTGTAGGATGGAAAACGATACAAGACAAGTTTGTAAAGGATAATTATGACTACTTAGGCCAAAATGTCCCCTAATATAATGCATCAAATTCTTTCCCTTCTGTTCAAATAATCAGCAGCCCCATGGGGTAAGTATGTGAATCATTTTTCTGGAAGAGGCTGCATTTCTGAGATTATCTTTGAAAGATATATATATATATATATTTACCTTTCACTTGTTTTAACGGTTTCCCTCCAAGTAGGAAGATAGGAGAACTCGACTAAGTTAAAACTAACAAAAATACTTTTTATTGTCATGTATTTGTGCCCTGTGATGGATTTAGGCTACCTTCAAATTGATCAAGTATATCTGTTTAAAAGGGAAGGACCATCCTAAAAGAAAGAAGATTCAGTTGACCAAAATATACAAGGTCCACCTTAAAAAAAATAAGCATAAAGATAGGTATGCATGTCATTGCTTTTGCTTTTGCTTTCCTTAAAACTGAAAAAGAGTAAGATAAGGATGCCAGGCAAGGAAAATCAAATAATCAGATAGCATGAGACTATGAGGAAAAATAAGAAGTTGCTCAGATAATACCACCCTTCAGGTAATATTGTGGTCCAAAAAAGAATCTCAGCTGAGAAGTGTGTGGGTAAATACTTAACCATCAGCTTTCTCCAAAATAAAAATATATACATATATTTTAAATTTAATCTGCATTACATTCATTTTCCCACTATTAATTCATCTAGACAATAAACAAAATGATTAAACAAAATTTGAATGATAGCAATTATTGATTTTCTAGAGTGAAAATTTAGCAATTGGCTAGGGATTGATCTTGTTCAAGTTGCACACTCTTGCACCTGAGACTGTCAACCAATTCCCTAAGGGCATGGTGCCACAAGCCTGTAATCCTTGTTTCTAGGGAGACTAAGGCAGGTAGATTTAACATCCCAGAGCTTGTTTGCATTGGAATATTCTTCTATCAGGTAGTTTCCCTTCTCCCATTGTGAGTTCCTCATGGATCTTCCATTTTGAGGAAGTGTCCAGGCTGGCTCATCTTGGCTTCCCCTCTCTACCTTATCCAGACTTTCTGGACTTTAGAACCATACTTTTACATGGATATTTTCTCTTCTGACCCTTTTAAACTTCTTTATACATGTTACCTTTCCCCAGTTAGAATATAAGTTCCTTGAGGGCAGTAATTAAGCTTCCTTTTGGTTGTATTTCTGCCTATCTTCCTTCTTTGCTTCTTCTTTCCTTCTCTCTTTTTGTCCATTTCTTCCTCCTTCTGTCCCTCCTTCCCCTTCTCCCTCTTTACCTTTCTTCCTTCATTTCTCCCTTTTCTTCCTTTCTTCCTTCCTTTTTCCCTCTCTCCCTCCTTTACTTTTTTTTGCTTCCTGCCTTCCCCCCTCTTTCTTTCCTTTACTTCCTTCTTTCCTTCCTTCCTTCCTTCTTTCCTTTTCCTCTTCCCTCCTTCCTCTCTCCCTTGCTTATACTATTCCTTTCTTCTTTTCTTCTTTGTTTGCTTCCTCCCTACTTTCTTTCCTCCTTTCTCTCCTTTCCTTTCTCCCTCTCTTCCCCCTTTTCTCCCTCTTTCCTTCCTCCCTTTTCTTCCTCCTTTTCTCCATTCCTTCTCTTCCTCCTTCTTCCTTCCTTTTTTCCTGTGTGATAGGGCCAGGGTTTCTTCCTGCTTACAGCTAACTTCTGCTGCACTGAATAGCCTTAAGACTAGTTTCTTCCCTCCTCTGAACTAGCAGCCATTTCAAATCACACACTATACCCCAGTCCCAAAGGAAAGCTTTTTGAGTCAAAATTTTCAGCAAATATAAGTGACAACAGGGATTTCACTCCAAAGTTTAGATCTCAATACATCTTATCAAATAGGCCAGGGATAGGGGCCAACTAAAAGAAGGAAAATATTAAAAAGTACTTTGCTTTAGTTTAGCAAGTAAGGCAGAAACTTCTGTAGGTGGGGGGGGGGGGAAATATTTCTTAGAACTCTCAAACTAAAATTAGAGGAAGGATTTTTTCCCCCAAGAGTATCAGCCATATAACTAAGACATCTATTAGGGATATCTCACCCAGTAAGGAGGGGAAGGGTTGGGGGTGGGGTTTGGCTAACAAAATTCCTTAAATCAAATCAATAAGTGTTTTATTAAGCACCCACCATGTGTCAGGCACTGTGCTCAATACCAGTGATACAAAGAAAGGCAAAAACAGTTCATGCTTTCAGGGATGTCACAGTATGGAAGGGGGTGGAGTACAACATACACACAACTGTGTACCAAATAGATATATACAAGAAAAAATAGAGATATTCTCAGAGAAAAGAGATTTGCATTAAAGAGGATTTGGAAAGGTTTCTTACCAAAAGTCGGATTTTAGTTGAAAATTGAAGGGGAATGAGAAAAGTATTCAAGGAATGGGGGGGGGCAGCCAGGAAAAATTCTGAGTCACTAGAAAGCCTGCTTCACAAGGCATGATGATATATAATGTAAATGCCATGCCCTAAATTGAGTACAGTTTGGAGCATATGTTAATGTTCTCTAGCTGTTGGTCTGCTAACCACATAATATGGAGACAGACTATTGATTTGCTATGTAGTCAAAACTGGGGTTCATTCAAAAGGCATTACTCAATCATAGTCTTGTACCAGGCCTAGGTTTTTTTCCTGTCTGGACAAATTCTGGTGAGAAACAATGCCATACACCTTTTCCATCTAGAAATATGGCCCATATTCAGAGCTTCTGTTCTTTCCATTTCTGCATTTATTCTTTCCTGTTTTAGGTGAAGGAGATTGGGATAACTACACTTTGTGAACTTCAAGCAGAGTGAATCATCCAATGCTTGGGAGCCAGAATTCATGCTTAGACTTTCCAGAAACTAAAGGATGAGGAATAAAATCCCAAGCAACCTGCCTAGCCCAGTCCAGGAGGAACAAAAATTGAAATCTCAACCACCCATTGGCCACAGCCCATTGGAATTTAATTTAATTGGCAAATTTATGTAGAAATGATGTTAAATTTTATCCTCATTCCTGAGGTAGTCTAAGGGAGTGTGTTCAGAAGATTCCGTAACTCAATTATTGTATATTTTCACAGTATGTTTCACTTGTTTGCCCTTCATTCTGGAAGAGAACCATGACATCAGAGACAGGATGCTGTGACATGCAAGTGAATTAGATTTAAGTGAGGAGGGCTTGGGACTGAGGTAGTAGTCTAGGGGAGTGTGTTCAGAAGATGTTCAGAAGACAATTCCTGTTATTTTCACAGAAATATACATTTGTATGGCTTGGAGGTACTTCCTCATACCTATCAGAACAGAAAAGGAAAATATTAAATTTGTGAGTAGGTATAGAAAAAATGAGAAACTAAGCCACTAATGGTGAGGTTGGGAACCAATCCAAACATTTTGGGAAACAATTTAGAACTAGTTCCAAAGATTTTTTGTGTTTTTTTAAACAGTGTACATGCTTTGACCCTTCATACCACTAGTAGGTCTGCATCCCAAAAAGATCAAAGAAAAAAGAAATGAACCTATATGTACAAAAATATTTATAGCAGTTCTTTTGTTGATTATAAAAAATTGGGATGTCCATCAATTGGGATATGACTGAACAATCTATGATCTATGATTGTGATGGAATACTATTTTGCTATAAGAAATGATAAGTAAAATGGTTTCAGAAAAATGGGGGAAGACTTACATGAACTGATACAAAATAAAATGAGCAGAACAAGGGGACATTGTGCAGGCATACCTCCTTTTTTGCGCTTCACAGATGTATTTTTTTAAATCATAGATTTGTGGGAAATGAATAAATAAATAACCTCTTATAAAAGCTAACTGATATCAATTGCTTATGTGGAATTGGGGGAACTTGGTCACAATTGGCACTAACAATGGAGATAGCATATTGTAATGCAAACTAAGCTTGAGAAACTAGAAAGAAAATACTAGAGAAAAAACACTATACTTCAATAAAAGTGTGCTAGTTAAATGTTTAACAATCAGCTCTCCCCAAAACAAACTTTTACATTTAATCTACATTAGCAAAAACTTCATCCTTTCTTAATGATAAACAGTTAATAAAACAGTAAGTCAAGCCCCGATTTGTATCATTTGGGGATTTCTTAGGTGAAAATGCTCACCCTCAAAATTTAACAATCAGTTCTTGAGAGCCAGTAAGATCTGGCTCCAGTACCTGCTTGTCACAGAAGTGCCATAAACTCTGAAAGGGAAGACATTGGTAACCTTATTTTGGAAAAATGAGTCCAGAGTCTTTCTATAATAATGACATCAAAAATATTTGCCCTACAGGAAGGAAGAATTAAGAATTCATGGCACATTGTGAAGGAATTATCCTACCTATGTCACCTTTTTGCCCCCAAATAGCAGAGATGAGGAAAATGATAATCATGACTTTCCCCTCCCTCACGTCAAGAATAAAGTGTGAAGTTGCACAGGTGGAAATGCTAGAGTCAGAATGGGAGGGAAAGGAAAGAAGCAGGGTTAGGGCAGCTATTCTTTCTCTGGTTTGAGTGCATTCAACTATGAATATTTTGACTTAATTCTATCCAACAAATTCTTTTTTTTTAAATTTTAATAGCCTTTTTATTTACAGGTTAGATGTATGGGTAACTTTACAGCATTGACAATTGCCAGACCTCTTGTTCCAATTTTTCCCCTCCTTCTCCCCACCCCTTCCCCCAGATGGCAGGATGAGAAGTAGCTGTTAAATATATTAAAATATAAATTAGATACATAATAACACTTACATGACCAAACCGTTATTTTTCTGTACAAAAAGAATCGGACTCTGAAATAGTGTACAATTAGCCTGTGATGGAAATCAAAAATGCAGGTGGGCAAAAATATAGGGATTGGGAATTCAGTGTAATGGTTTTTAGGCATCTCCCAGAGTTCTTTCACTGGGCGTAACTGGTTCAGTTCATTACTGCTCCATTGGAACTGATTTAGTTCATCTCATTGCTGAGGATGGCCAGGTCCATCAGAATTGGTCATCATATAGTATTGTTGTTGAAGTATATAATGATCTCCTGGCCCTGCTTGTCTCACTCAGCGTCAGTTTGTGTAAGTCTTTGCAGGTCTTTCTGAAATCATCCTCCAACAAATTCTTAATAAGCACCTACTATGCATGAGGATAAGCATTGGAGAAAGAGACACAAAAGCAAAAAAGTCTCTCAATAAACTTCATTCTGCCAGTGGGAAATACCATGTACTTGAGTAAGTTCATCCAAAAAAATGTAAAAATGCAAAGTAAAAAGTAGATAAGTGTTTTTTCCCTTCTCTTTTCCTTCCTGGCTTTGCTGAGGAATTTGTTTTGCTTAATTCTTCATATTTATTACCCAAGTTTTGTTTTTCTCTTTTTTCCCAATGGAGATGAAAGGGAAGAGAAAAATTAGTTTTGGGGTGTTTATTAAAGCAATTTATGTTTTAAGTTTAAAAAAAGATGTATAGAGCATAAATTGAAAGCCATCTTAAAAAATAAGTCACTAGCAATTATGGGGAGTCTGAAGGGAAGCCTTTTTGTCAAAAAATTAGATATGAAGGAAGCCCCAGAAGCTAAGAAGTAGAAGCAAAGAGAGAGAGTGTTTAGGGATAATTAAGTCAAATGATGAAGAAAATAACAATAATGGAAATTGATTTTTCTGACATTTGAAGCTTTATAGAGTACTTTTCTCATTATAATCCTGGAAGAAAAGATGACCTATTCTGAAATTGTATAAATAGCTAACAGTTTTGTGATCAGCAGGATGATTTTAAAGAGGTCTGGGGAGACTACATGAACTGATGCTAAGTGAAATTAGCAGAAGCAGGAGATCATTGTACACTGTAACAATAAGATTATATGATGATCATTTCTGATGGAAATGGCTCTTTCCAACAATGAGATGTTTCAGACCAGTTCCAATGATCTTGTGATGAAGAGAGCATCTACACCCAGAGAGTGTTGGAATCCTTACAAAGTGTTAAGTCATTAGAATTGATAGAGGCAATAATTATCTAATTTAGCATGGTTCAGTATGATTGATCTGATCCTACAAGGAGATGTTATGGGCCAGAACTTGAAACAAGGTACTAAGTGGAATTGAGGAGACAATGTTTAAATCTAGTTTAGAATTGATTTAATCCTACAACAAATAATGGTTTCCCAGTGATATAATGATTGGTGTGTACTCAGTGTACAGCATATAAGCAAGAAGTTCTCAGGGCCAAAGAGCACTCTGGGAGATACAGAAGCCCTCTCTCGAAGGCAAGACAGATTCATTCCAATTTTCACCTTGGTTCTAGCTAGAGATATTTGGAAGAAGAGAAAGTGAACCTGGCAGAGGCAAAAGATTAGCAGCAAGCACTCTTGGAACCAAGGAGGGAAAGAGGCCTCTAAGAAAGCTAACCGGGCCCAAGGAAAGAGATAAGTCTTGGAAGGACAAAATAAACGTTTGGATTTTATCAGCTGTATTTGAGGTGATTATTACTCTGAACTGAAACTAAGGCTGCCTCCAGAAACCTCCCCAAGAAACCTGCTCACAGAAAACCATCATATATTATAAAAAAGAACACCACATTTTGTTTTTATGCTCCCTCAAAGGTTTAGTTCACAAGTTTGGAAGATTCACAAGTGTTCACAAGTATGAGAGATACACAAAGTTAGCTTTGTAACTTTGAATTCACACCTCCCATATTCCCACTCTCAGAGAAGGAGTCAACCTTTGAGAGAGCATAAAAACAGCTGAACTCAGTCAGCAGAGTTCAGTTGAAAAGATTTTGAGAGGGGAAAGTCAGTTCAGAAGAAGCCACGAGTTAGAATTGAGCTAGAACCAGAATTGAGAAGCTAATCTGCATTCAGGCAGAACCAAGATTCAGAGAGCGGTAGAAGCTAGCAACAAGATCTCTTGGAACCAAAGAAAGCTAACTGGGCTATTTTGGGAGAAACAATAAAAAACTACTTTAACACCTGGCTGCATTTGAAGTGATTATTACTCTGAACCGAAACTAAGGCTGCCTTCTGAAAACCTCCCCAAGAAACCTGCTCCCAGAGAGAACCATCATATATTTTAGAAAAAGGAGAGAACACCACAAGAGAGGACTGTGGGAACACAACATAGCATTTTCACTCTTTCTGTTATTGTTTTCTTGCATTTTGTTTTCTTAATTTTTTTCCCTTCTTGATCTAATTTTTCTTGTGCAGCAAGATAATTGTGTAAATATGCATATATATAATTATATATATTATATATTAAAACTTAGATTATCTGTTGGATAACAATTCACTATATATATTTGTATGTATATATATATATGTATATGTGTGTGTGTGTGTGTGTGTGTGTGTGTATATATATATATATATATATATATATATTGGATTTGAACATATATTTTAGCATATTTAACATATATTGGATTACCTGCCATTTAGAGGAGGGAGTGAGGGAGAAAAGGGGAATATTTGGAACATAAGCTTTTTGCAAGGGTCAATGTTGAAAAATTATACATGCACATATTTTGTAAATAAAAAAGTTTTAATAAAATTAAATAGTTAACAGTTTTGTCTGTTTCTGAAAACTTGGGGTGACAGTCACCCCAAGGGTGGGGAATGGGGTAGGGTTCTACACAATAGCGAAAAGACTGCTGATATAATTTGAACCCTAGACTGCCTCCTGTTCCCTACCAAAAAAAAAAAAAAAATACTAGAGACCATTTCCTTGATCACCAGTGCAGCAACAGTCTTGTCCAAATTAGAACTACGGGCCAATGAAATGCATCTTCCCCCCAGCCCATCATGAGAATTGTATATGTAACTTCCCTGCAACTTAGAAAAGAACTCGCAATAAAAGGTTTCTGAGTTCAGAAAGCCCGGGGGTATTCAGGAAGACAGTTCAGCTCCTGTCTGAGAAGAAAATGACAGTTCTCCTCACTGGGATTAAGCTTCAGATATTCAGGGGGAAAAAGAAATTCTCTAAATAACTCATCAGACCAAATTCAGGGGATCTGGCACCTTTCTGAGCCCAATCCCCACACAATGGAGTGCTTAATATATCCTAGTGCCCAGAGGCAATGGGCATCCTCCCCATGAAGTATAGATATGACTAGATTTCTACAAAATCTGCCACAGAAACTGTCCCTAGCTACACGAAATGAGGGAATATAACATAGCCATGTCATTCATTGTGCTCATCATGAGAAATGATGCAGGTATTAACAGAATTGATTCAGCTGCAGTGATCTGCATCCATGAAAAAATGCCTGGTCGACTATGTTTCAGTCTGGTTTTGCTCCTTCAATGGTTAAATCTTAGATTATCTGTTGGATAACAATTCATATTTAACTCATTTATAAATGGATAAGCATTTGATCCATGATCCTGGTTCTCAATCTTCCAGAAGACACTTAGCTTCCAACCAGAAATGGGGTGTGTTTTCAAGACTGCCAATGAAGTCAACCTCATAAACCCAGTAATGGAAGGCATAAAAGAATAGCAAATAAAACTGGCAGCAGGCTCTAAGCTCAAGAAAGAAAATGAAAACAACAGGAACCAGAGGTTATTGAGAGTAATGACTGATGCAAATGTCTTTTATTATCAACCTGTACTTTGTATTGAGACCCACACAATGTCCAAAGGCTATTTCTTCAAATACACAATCTGGAGTTCATTTTTTTCTTTTCTTTTTTTTTTTTTTTCATATTCCATCCCTATTCTATTGCTTACTCTAAAATGTTAGAGAATTAGACATGGATGTGGATGCTAGGAGATAAAGGAGAAAGGAATAGAAAAGTAACCACAATTGAAATGATGAAGAGGCAGCTGGTTCAGTAGTTAAGGCTCTGTACTGGAAATTGAGAAGATCTGAGTTCATATACTAAGACATTCACTGGCTACATAATTCTCATCAAAGTACAACTTCTATTTGCCTCAGGTTATTCATGTGTAAATTGGATATGATGGTAGCTCCTATCTCCTAGAGTTGTTTTGAGGACTAACTAAGATTACTTTTGTAAAGAGCTTTGCAAATCTTCAAGCTCTACATCAATAGTAATTATTACAATTACAAAATGAGAGGTGTGTGTATATATAAATATATACATACAAACATGTATATATGTATACATGTATAAATGTTCATGTTATTTGTGATATCCCAAAAGCTTTGTGTACATATGTAAATGTGTCCTGTAATATATATATATATATATATATATATATATATATGTATATATATATATAAATACATAAAAGCATTGTGTATATATGTGTGTTTATATGTATATATATGCATTTATACATATTATATAAGTAAATTCTTTATATATATGTATATATTTAACATATATGCATTTCTTTTGTTTTTATATCATGTAAATTTCATTCTACCTCCCTCCCAGAGAATTTTTCCTTATAAGAAAGAATTTGTTTTTAAAGAAAAAGAAAAACATAGTAAAACTAATCAATAAATTACAAAAAAATGACAATATACGATATGAGCAGTGGAACTATCTTCTTATACCATTTCTTTGGGTTCATGATAGTCATTTGTAATTTTGCTGCATTTATTTTTTTTATTGTGTGGAAGGTGATTCTTTCCATTTACATTCTTGTAGTTAATGCACTTATTGTTTTCTTAACTTACTTAGTTCACTTTACTCTCTCTCTCTCTCTCTCTTTCTCTCTCTTTCTCTCTTTCTATTTCTTTCTCTCCTCCCCTCCCCTCTGTCTCTTGCTATCGCTCTCTTCCTCCCTGCTTCCACATATATAGATACATATACACATACATACATATAAAATATATGAATGTATATAGGTAGTTAAATAGATAGATGTACATGGGTGTGGATATAATCTTATGAAGCTTAAAACTTGTTAAGCATTAAGACGCTGGGGACACTTTGACTACATGAAAAAATTATTTCACTACTTAAAGTATCTGTGATTTTTTCAGGTTGCCTCCTGTCTTCACCAGTGCAGTTCACAATCATTAGTTGTCTTAGTAAATAATATCTGAACAATAACAAAAAGGAATCTTTTACCCAATTATTTGTGAGTATATGAAAAATCACCATGATCTAGCAGCTAGAGCACTGGGCTTGGAATCATGAAGACGCACCTCAGTTTCAAACTCCATCTTTGACAATTTTGATGTGTGAATTTTCAGCAAATCATAAAATATCTTTCAGCCTCAAGCAGCTCTCTAAGACTTAAAATTGCAAACCACTTGTGACTTATTTTTATTATTTACTTATTTATTTTATTTTAAAGTCTTAACTACTTCTAACATGTGCTACTCCTTTTCTAACCATTTTGTGCAATGGAGAGACTGGCCATTCCTCTCCAGGCCTTTAAAAAAAGACAAAATACCTCTCTCTAATAAAAAAAAAAATTCCCTCCATTTCCGATCCTTGAAAAACTTAAAAATCACAACTGCCAGCATCTTGAACAATGTAGCTCCTCCCCCCACCCCAAATCAAGTAGTCCAAAGTTGGACCAGACCAATCTGTTATATTGTATACCCTATTTATATCGTCCCTTCCATAGAAGACAAACTTTTTGTGTCCAGTGACTGTTTTTACTTTTTCTTTGTATCCTCAGTACATATAGCAGAAACATAATAAGTACTTGATAAATGCTATTTGATAGATATTTTTCTATTTATTCATATATGTATGTGTATACATGTTTTCTCCTTCAGCAGACAATAATAATGAGAGCTAGTATAAGAACACATTAAAAATCCTTTCAGTTTCTCTAGAAATATTAAGAAATAATATTTCTCCAAACTAAAATCCTTTATAGGCTTTCCCATTTAGAAAAAAAAATGGGTAGAAGACAAACTAAAATGCATCTTTTGGACATGTACTAATGGTAATAAGCAAGCTTAAACTCTTAGTCCACATGATATCATTTGCCTCCCTACTTAGCTTTTGGAATGATCCATTTACCGGTAGTGATCTCTTGTCCATTCAAGTTTAGAATAATGATCATAGAAAGGAAATACTTTCTATTTTTGAGGGAAGTGATCCAGGAAGAAACTGAATAGTGATTCTGAAAAGCCCATACAACTGTCTTTTAATATTATAAGATCTTTCCCTCACTCAGGTTTCTTATCAATGTAACCTGAAATCTTCTTGGGGAAGAGAGCATGTTTTGGGGCATGAGGAACCATGTTAGTTTGGATATCTCTCTCTCTCTCCAAGATAGAAATGACACAGATGTAGATTCTTTATTAATTAAAATTGTTCCTAACTGATGAGTTTAAATTACAGAGAAAAGCATGAATATGAATATATTTTCTTTTATTTATTTACATAGCACTTGAATGTTTGCAGAGTACTTTGTTTTATTTCATTTGCTCCTCATAACAACTGTGGGAAGGTGGTTTTATAGAAGTCTTATCATTTTACACAAGAGGAAACTGAGGCTGAGAGGTTATCCTAATAACTCTGCACCAATGGTACTATATATTTTTTCTCATTTTCAAATTCAAAAATCAGGTTTTCCTGACACCAAGTACAGTGGAGTCAATTGCTCCACCAAGCTGCCTATGAAGATCCTTGAAAATTAGAATTTTGTTTTAATATCCAACACAATTCTGAAACATAATGGGTGCTTACTAAATTATTGTCATATTTATAAAAGGCTGTTCCCATACCAACAAAATTATAGATCCTCACTTTCCTAACATGGAAAGCAGCATAAGTTCCAACCCAAAGAACTCTGATCAGCATAATGAGTCTTGGTAACCAAAAATATGTTTCTGCTTCCAAGCCCTCAACTCTCTACATCTGCCTTTCTATGGAACCCATTCCATCCAAAGATACTTTGATTTCAGACTGTACTGATGAAATCAGGTAAGGGAGTGTGCATTAGGCTCCAATCAAGTCACAAAAAGTACTGAAAAGGATGAGCTAAAAATATTCAAGAAAAAAATAGTTCAAAGAAGACTTTAAAAGTGATTCTTTGGCCTTTAATCTGTTTCTAAAAAGCTTACAAAAAATTAACAAAATCCTCCCAAGCCGTGTGATTGTATTGTATTGGTCACTAGATAGGTATGGACTACTATAAGTCTGGGGAGTGGGTGACTTAATTAGAGGCAGACACCATGGTGTCACAAATGTTTTCCCATACTTTGCCTCATGAATACGTTTGTGTGTAGATAGGAGAGAAAAAGAAGTAGACATAAATTATGTAGACTTGTGGATGCTTTTGATACAGTGTCTCAGAAAAAGCTAATATAAAATAAGGCAGGAACAGAGAAGCTTTTTGATTAAATAATGAGGTAGGAATGATATTTAAGGATGAGTATTTGTGATGGGAGACAGTCTGAAATGGAGAGAACAGACAGTTAACGGTCTGCATTTATAATGGCTTTTGGTTTAGTTAGTTTTAAACAGGAATTCTCTCCATACCTGGGTTTTCTTGGATCAAAAATTGGTCAACTTTCCTGAATGGAAAAAAATCAACTCTCAGAAGTTTGTTCCAAAATGTTACCTAGTTCAGGAGTCTTTCATTTATAACCTGGAAATAGCTGAGAAGGAGGTAGTGATTTTAATCTAATCTAAGATAGAAAACTGAAAGTGGAGAAAATAGAGACATGTTTCAAAAATGCATGTGAATTAGGCTAAATTATGATTGGTGAAAATGTACTACATTAGCCTAGATTTTTTTTCTTTTTAACAACCACCTGGGCAGTCTTAGGTCAGATCTTTACTGGCAAGGGAGAATCAACCTGAGGCAAAGATGATGACAATAACTAAAATCCAGGACATATGCCCTCATATCATTTTTTATCACTTCAGAGAAAACCCTAGATTGAGCCTGGTTTTGAACAGAGATTATAAACTGAAAGGGTTCATAATATTAAATTCCAGCCTCTTATTTTATAGAATGATACTTTAATAAACAAGAATGTATCAAGCATCTAGTAGATGCTAATCCCTATGATAAAAAAATCGGGATACAAAGACAAAGAAAACCACCTTCAAAGAGTTCAAATTGTAACCCATATCTTTAGTTGCAGTAGCTCTCTTCTTGCTGGTTAGCCTCCTATTAGCATTTTTTGTCTGCATAGACATAGCATATTATTCTCATGACGGTGATTTTTGAACCCTAATGAGACTTTACAGTATTTCCTATTGAATTTCACCAATTAAATTCAACGCAGTGTTTTAGCTTGTCAAGATCATTTTAGATCCCTCTGTCATCATTACTTTTAGCTATCCATCTGAACCTTAAGTTGTCTCCAAGATAGATAAGTATGTTTTCTATGTCTTTATCCAAGTCATTTGTGCCTATAACATTCTCCTTAACAAGTGAACATCTTCCAACAAGTTTCCACTTGAAGATAATTATAGAAATTTATTATCTTCTGAGGAGTCCATTCCACTTTGAGTCAAATCATAATTGTCTGGTTTGGGGAGTGGTAGCTAAAACTCACTCCTTCAGCCTAGAATATTTTAGGGCTCAGTGGTGTTCTAGAGCTAGCTCAAATGGGCTGGAAAACAGATTACTAAATTTCAGTATGAAAATATACACCTCAGAAATCTCCAAAAACTACAAAATTGGAGTCTCATTTATTGTACTGGCTCAAGAAATTGATAAAGAAAACATTAATGATGCAAATTAAATTTTAAAATGTGTCAGAAATACTTCCACCACCCAGAACCTGTTGGTAAATATTTACCAGCACATTCCAAGTTGAATCAAGCAGAGGAAGCCAAGTTCCCCTTCAACATGGCAAATCCTCAGAGTCCTGTCATGTTTATCAGTCATGTTTGATTCTTCATGACACTATAGACAGAGTTTTCTTGGAGAAGGTACTGGAATAGTTCATCGTTTCCTTTTCTGATCTCATTAGTTTCCCTTCCCCTTATAATGCCAGAGAAACTGAGGCAAGATAGAGATTAGAGAGTTTTTACTATTTTATTTGAGTTTCTGAGAGGGAAAGATTTTCTGGGGGGCAGATCAAAATCCATTATCTCCCCCACCCCAGGCTGAATTGGGCTTTTGTCTCAAAGAATTCAGCATCAACTATAAGATTCCAATTTTTATACACCTCTGAGTGATCAGGGGAGACAAAGACAAGGAAGGAGTCTGAACGTTGGTGATCAGGAACATTTTCAGGAAGGAAGCATCAATTTGGTTCTGATAGGTTGGGGAGAGGACCATAAATTCTGATAAACTTTGAGTGAAGAGGGTAGTCACTAGAGACAGAAAATCTGGAACAAGAGATATGTAAGCAAATTTCTTAGTAACTTATCTGCCTATGGAATGCTAATGGTCAGGGCTCCCAGCTCTAATTATCTCAGTCCTAATGGTCAGGGAGTGGGGTTGCAACCAGGGGGGTTGAGGCAGAAAAATTTAGGAAAGCTGAGGCAGGAAAATTAGGGAAACTGAGGCAGAACAATTTAGGGAAACTGAAGCAGAACGATAAAAAGAAACTAGCACAACACCCTTAAGTCTTCTGCAGACTCAATGACCTTATCTTCTTCAACAAATTTTCAACCTGGCATGAATTGTAGACTCTTCTCCATTTGAGTTACCATTCTTTTACACACATCCTTTCCTCCAAATACAGCAAAACTTACATTGGCTAGGCTGATCTTTAGGTAGTTCAGTGGACAGAGAACAGGGCCTAGAGTCAGAATGACTTCAGTTCAAATTTTACCTCAGACACTTACTAGCTCAGCAACACTAAGCAAGTCACTTAATTCACTGGAGGAAGTGGAAACCATCCCAGTACTTTTGCCAAGAAAACCCCATGGACAGTATAGTCACAAAAAGTCATTTATGATGGAACAACAGGCAGGTCCTCAAACCAAGAAACTGAACTGCAAATCTCATCAGCCTCTATAAAATGCCCCATTGCTGCAAATCACTATTGTTTTCCTGATGTCCTTGCATTCTAATCCCTTCTTTTGATGCAAAGTCACAATATGCTAATCTGCCACCACCCTGGAGCCTCAGTGTCCTTGTGGGTTCAGGCTACCAGACCATGCTGTGGGTAAAAGCATTATAATGAGGTCCTTCCAGTAATTTCAGTTGTAAAAGTCCTTGGACCCAGTTCAAGGCAGATCTGTTTTATACTAGGTGGAATTCCCTGCTACAGTCTTTCATCCAACATCCAGTATATTCACAGTCAAAGATTGGGCCCCAGAGTTCATGTTAAGCTAAAGGGCACAGATATTCAACTATAAAACACATTAGAACATTTGTACATTCCACATCTGGCCAGGTAAGGGAAGAACAGACTTCTATAGTATATAATTTATACTGAGAGAAATGAGTCCACATACTGGACAGTTTCTACATTAGCATGAAGAGATTTCAAAAAAACAGCTTAACAAAGCACTAATGTAAGGGAAAGTGCTGAATATCAATTGGGATGAAAATGCTTTTGCAGAGACACTACACAAGGCCACAAATGGAACATTTGGCCATCTGGACCAAAAATTACATTTTTCAAATGGGGATTGGAGAGCCATACACCACGTATTCTGTCCTCTACAAGGAAGGAAGTACATTATAATGGATAGCTACTGTATTTGGAGTCACGAGACCTGCTTCATACCCTACCTTAACAGCTGCATGAACATCACAAAGGATTTAGTTTCTTGAAACTTCAGTTTTGAAACACAAGACTATACAAAAGTCAATGTTGAAAAATTATCCATGCATATGTTTTGAAAATAAAAAAGCTTTAAAGATAAAAAAAGAAACTTCAGTTTCTTGCTCTTTAAAATAAAGGTTTTTTGAGGAAAATATTTTTCAAACCTTTAGTTCCTACATAAATGTGGTTTCTTATTGCTAAACATTATGAAGATCTTTAATTGATTCAAGATTAGGACCAATACATTGAGATGCAAATCATTAGGGATAAAATATAAAGTCATACATCGGGAAACTAGCAAGGTGGCCCAGTGGATAAAGCTTTGGCCTGGAAGCAGGGAGACCTGAGTTCAAATTCAACTTCAGACATTTGCCAACTGTATGAACTTAGCAAGTCATTTAACCTCTTTGCCTCTGTTTACTTATCTATAAAATGAGGATTACAATAACCCCAACCTTCCAGGTTAGTTGTAAAGAGTGAATGAGATAATATTTGCAAAATGCTTAGCATTGTGCCAGGCAATTTTGTATATATATAAATGTTAGCTATAATTATTAACTAAAGTAAAAGAAGCAGCTTTACAAGTTCAGAATAGGATGGGGGAGGAGGTAGTTGGCCTGAAAAAAAGCTCAATATGAATCAGCAATACAATAGAGTGGGGGGGGGAGGAAGAAAAGATAGATATATAGATATAGATATAGATATGTAAAACAAAATAATGGGATCTTAGACTGACTTAAATGAGATGCAGCCACAGTTTAAGGAACAACCCTGAGAGGTAGTTGCTTTTCCTATTTCCATTTTGTGAATCAGAAAATAAGTAAGAGACAAGTCGAAGTGAATTAATCAGGACCAAGTATCTGAGACCAGATTTAAAGACAGGTTTTCCTGATTCCAGGTCCAAGGATCTCTAACCATTGTACCACTTAGATACCTATAGGTGAAATGAATTTGTATTGGTAAAAGATCCAGAAAGGTCAATGGAAATGTTCCTTAAGTCAGTAACCAGAGAGAAACAAATTCATAGAAGAGAGAATAGTTCTCTTTGAAGCCTTTATACTTTATTAAGAAGTCAGCAGAGAACTTTACACTTCATTGAAAATCCATTAAAACAATTACCAGGTCATTAGCACGGACTTCTAAGTACTAGTTTCCAAACCTAGCCTACTAGAGAAAACGCTTTGATAGACACTTTGACTCCCTTAGCATGCACAATCCCACAGAGTTTTATATAACCAGAGACAAAAAGAGTCCCCAGAGTTATGTTTTTTGTTAATATTATCATTTAATTCAAATGTTATAAAAACACGTATTAAGCACCTACAGGGCTACATCCATCACGGCTAGGCCTCTGAGGAAAGAAAGAAAAAGGAAGGAAGGAAGGAAAGAAGGAAGGAAGGAAGGAAGGAAGGAAGGAAGGAAGGAAGGAAGGAAGGAAGGAAGGAAGGAAGGAAGGAAGGAAGGAAGGAAGGAAGGAAGGAAGGAGGGAGTCTCTACTCCCTCAGAGAGTTTATATTCAACAGAGGAAAGAAATAAAGAGCAAAATAAATTCAAAATAGATACAAAAGAAATGTATTTTAAAAATTAGTATAAGGAGAACAGGAAAAGATCTAACATAAAAGTCGGTACTTTGGCTGCCTCATGAAGAAGATAAAGGGTTCTAAGTTAATACCCTATTAACAGATACTCTAGCTATATGACCCTAAGTAAACAACGTCAGCCTTCGGTTTCCTCATTGGTAAAACAGAAATAATAAGAGCATCTACCTCTTGAGGCTTTGGGGCAAACAAAGAAGATAATAAATGTGAAGTGCTTTGGAATCTGTGAAGTGCTACATAGATGTTATCAACTGTCAGGGAATGACATGAAAACATTTTGGGTAAAATAGGGAGGTGCTAGATTGTAAAGCCATTTGGCATTTAAATGCCAATAGTAAATTTTTATTTCATTTTCAAGGCAATAGGGAGTCACAGAAGGTTGTAGTATATGTGACTTTGTTGTTCATTCATTTCAGTAATGTTTGATGTTTCATGACTCATTTGGGATTTTTTTGACAAAGATAGTAGAATGGGTTGCTATTTCCTTCTCTGAAAATTGAAGCAATTGAAGAAATTGAAGCAAACAGAATTAACCTGATTTGCCCAGGGTCACACAGTAAGTATCTGAGGTCAAATTAAAATTCAGGTCACCCTGACTCTGTAACTATTCCACTATCCTTGGAATATTAATTAATATGGAAGCTGTTTAGAAGATAAATTGAAAATAGAATAGACTGGAGCAAGATCTCTTATGAAATTCTTGCAGTAGCCCAGAGAAGGGTGTTGACATCCCTAATAGCCATGTGAGTGAAGAGGAAAGAAAGGAGGAAAAATTTCATGGAAATAACATTGACATGCCTCAATAACTAATGGATCTGGGGAGGTGAGAGAGAGATAGATAGCTTCTGAGGCCATGAACACAAATATCTTGGAAGGATGGTGATATCCTCACAAACAGGAAAATTAAGACATGGTGGGTTTCTAGGGAAAAGATCATGAATTCTGTTTTGGACATTTTCAGGGAGAGATGTCCTTGGAAATCCAGGTGAAGATGTCCAGTAGGCAGTTAATCATTCAAGGCAGACTGCCTGATCTTTATTAATGTTTATTTGGTTGATTATTTGAACTGCACTCAAGTAAATATAATAATAATCAAGGTACAGACTGGATCTATGACTTCATTATTATAAAAATCGACCTCTATCAATGTAGGTTAGACACTTCTTGGCAATTTATCTTTAGAACAGACGTGTAAAACATACCACTCTGGGCATTACTGCCACAGGGAACATTCCCAATGAGGCTGGACCAGATTAAAATATAATTGGGAAATATTGAATAAAATATAAATATCATAGAACTTAATGCTATATGTAGTTTTCTAAGTCAATATATAGCTGCAGAGATTTTTATTATAACATTTGGTGGCCCCATTTTTAATTTAGTTTAACACCCCTAATTTAGATATGGAATGGAAGTCCACTATACCTGCTAAGAATGGAAGCTGCTTAGAAGACATGTTCAAAATAGAATATAGACCAAAAAGATCTTTTATGAGGTTCTTGCAGTATTCCAGATGCAGAATAATGGCATCCCTAATAGCCTTATGAGTGAAGGGATAGAAGATATGTTGTGAAAATAGGAGTAAATAATTTACCCAAAGTCATACAATCAATATGTATTTTTAATATTTTACCAGTTTATTCTTTCCTTGCAAATATTTTTTCTTAAAATTCGATGTATTTCTTTCTCTCCTACAAATCTCTAATCTTAATCATAACCTGTACCTTACCCCTTCTACCTATCTTTTATATATATTTTTTAAATTTTTATAAATTATTTTATTTTGTCTGTTTTTACACGTATATTCACTTTTTAAATGCACATTTCTTTATGAATCATATTGGGAAAGAAAAATCAGAACAAAAGGGAAAAACCACAAGAGAATTAAGTAAACAGAAAAAAGAAGTGAACATAGCATTCACTTACATTCAAACTCCATATTTCTCTTTCTGAATGCAGATGGCATCTTTTATCCAAAGTTTATTGGGATTGCCTTGGATCCCTGAACCTCTGAAAAGAACCAAGTCTTTTACTGTTGATCATCATACAATCTTGCTGTTACTGTGTACAATGTATTCCTTGTTCTGTTTGTTTTGGTCAGCATGAGTTCCTATAAATCTTTCTAAGACTTTCTAAAATCAGCTTGATTATCATTTTTTATAAAATAATAATAATCCATTACCTTCATATACAATAACTTTTTCTGTCATTCCCTAATTGATGAGCATCTACTCATTTTCCAATTCTTTGCTATCACAAAAAGAGCTATTATTAACTTTATGCATATGTGAGTCCTTTTCCCTCCTTTATGATTTTCTTTGAATACAGATTCAGTAATAACAGTTTCTTAGCCCTTTGAGCATAATTCCAAATTGCTCTCCTGAATGTTGGATCATTTCACAACTCTACCTACATTGTATTAGTGTCCCAATTTTCCCACATCCCTGCCAACATTTGTCATTATCTTTTCCTGTAATATTAGCCAATCTGAAAGTTATAACATGGTAGCTGAGTTGTTTTAATTTTTTTCTCTAATCAATAGTTATTTAGGACATTTTTTCATATGACTATAGGTGGCTCTGATTTCATGATCTGAAAATTGTTTTCATATCCTTTCACTATCAATTGGGAATGACTTGTATTCTTATAAATTTAACACAGTTCTTTATATATTTTATAAATGAGACCTTTTTTCAGAAACACCGGCTGTAAAAAAAAATGCCAATGTTGTACTTCCCTTTTAATCTTTTTTTCTGTTAGTTTTGTTTGTGCAACCAATACATATTGGAGGTAGCACTTTAGTCTACTCCATATTCCTAGTTTTGAGGCAGATTCTCTTCACCACAATTAAATGAGCTTTAACTTCTGCAAATTACTTTGTCTCATTTTAAATTCACAGTCACTCTTTGAAGTAGGTGTAATCACCTAATCATCACCCCCATTTTATAGATGGGAGAACTAAAGCTCAAAACATAAATGCCTTGCCCAAAATCATACAGCAAGTGAACATCTCAGTAATAGCAAGCCCAGTACTCCATCCAGGAAATAGTAAAACACAACATTGACCAGAAGTTCCCATTTTGGGTCTTCCTGATCTTCAATGGCCTTATACTGAAGATGTTCTTCTGCTTACATTATCACATCAAACACTACTTTATGTATCTTCCAGCCATAAAAGTCACAAAAGTCATAGAGACTCAATTATATTTTCCTTGAGGACAAATACGCCATCTTAAATATGTACCATATGCAACACCTTTCATTTGGGTGTGCATCAAGGAAAATTTATTTTTAAAAGGAAACATTTATGGAATATTCCATTGTAAAAGACACCATTTATTTATCAACCAAAATTTAAAAGGCTTAATTAAAGTTTAATTTTTTTGTTTTTGAAACTACAATACTTTGAAAATAATGATTTTTACCTGACAAAGACCTTACATGGTCCTGTGCCTACACATCATCATAATATATATGAGAGTCACCAGGCAACAGAGTAAATAGAGCCTGGGAATCAGGAAGACCTCAGTTCAAATCCTGCCTCAGTTACTGTGTGACCTGGACAAGTTCCTTAAGCTTTCTGTGCTTCATCTATAAAATGAAGATAAAAATATCACCTACCTCACAGGGTTACTGTAAGATTCAAATTATTCATCACATATAAAGTATTTTGAAAACTTTCAAATGATACATAAACATTATCATCATTGTTATTTATTATCATTGTTGTAATTATTTTATCTCTTCACAGTAGCCAGCAGTGTCTTAAGCAAAGTATCCATGCCAATAAATATTTGTTAAATGAATGAATGTTGTTCCCATTTCCCAGAGGGTGTTATTCTTAATGAACATTTGACAAATACACATGGATGAACCAATCAATTAACTTCTCAGTATCCTGTTTCCTTCTCTATAAAATGGGCACAACAAGACTTGTCCTATACTCTTCAAAATACTGTCTTGAGGAAAATCCTATCTAAATCCTATATAAATGCAAATGACTATTATTTTTTTCCATTTTCCAATTAACCAAACATGTTTAGGATCTAGGGGGAAAATAGGGAAAGGAGCTCCGAGCTCTTCTTGGCAACAAGAAGGAAGCATTGACTCAAGCCAGAGATTTAAATCTCTTGCTTACTTCTTGAGTAACCTTGGAAAAGTCACTTACATCAGTCACTTGTCTTTTGGGTCTCTCTTTCCTTATCTGTAAAATGGAAAGAGGTGCTCTTAGGCTTGATCTCTTTCCTACATCTATTATTAATCCTATACTTAATTTATTGTCCCTCAATCATTGTTCTCTTTCTTGGTTAAAAATACATAAATCAAAATTTAATCTCCTTTATAGAAATGATTGATAATCATCCATTTTTAAAATTATTTTTTTCATTTATATAAATATTTCTTATAGAAATCAATGGACAATTGTGTATCTTTTTTTACTCCCTTTCCCTGTATTTTATCTTTGAAAACTTGGAACTGAAGAACTGTTTCCTATTGCCTCTCTCGCGTATATGATGCTTTGTTATTTTGAGGCTCAGAAATACATCTTTTTCTGAGAAATGAAAGCTTTGAAGATCTATAAAAGGGGGAAAAGGAGAGATCGTGTGGTCCTTTCTGATAGATAAAAGTACAGAAAGAGTGGATAAAGTTAGAACATATCAATCTTGACAAGGTCTTCTTAAGAGTCAAATTTAATCTCAATAACAAGGTATCATTTTACTGTAATTATACTACAGTGAGCGAATGAAAAGTTGAATGCAAAAGTCCCTAATCACTAGGAGAAAACATAGAGTTCCGCTGAATCTGCTTCTACATATTCTCTTTGCTTCCCAACCCATCAAAAAAAGCCTTCCATTCTTAGTCAGAAGTATCTTGCAAAATCAATAAGCATAAAATTTGTTTAGGATTTTAAGGCATTTTTGTCTTTTCTTGATGGAGTTATCCTTTACCCTCCTCCCCCCTACAACATCTCAGGCTCACAACCCAGATTTGTATGGAAGGAGGGCCACATTCCCCTTAATAACCTTTCCAGTTCTCCCAAATCTGCCAGATTAAGAAAGTTACAAACCCATTCACAACAGCTTCAGCTCCCAGTGGGTTCCTTTCAGATATTCTCCTTATTTATTGTCAGTTTCAGAACCAAGCCTGTCTCTTGGAAGTTCTGCCAAATGTGGGGCAACAGAGGTGTGTTTCTCTCTTTCCTTCTCAGCCCCACAGCTTATCTCTGTCCCAGTTTCCAAGAAAACCAAATATCATTAGGTTTCTGAAAATATTTATTTTGGAACTCGGGGGGAATTCTTAGTTGGTGAGAAATGGCTGTTTTCAAGAAGCCAGGGAATAAATCTCCAGATGATGTGGGGGTCCCCTAGCAATAGCCATACTCACAAAGTTGCCGGAGGTGAAGCATGGCTAACAGTGGCCTCCCTGTTTAGTTGGGGGACTGGAGGGAAAAAAAAATCATACCAGGCAACAATCCAAGAGGAAGCTTGTTTGAGGTCTAGTGGGAACTGAAATCCCTGAATTTCATTCACCAATCACATCAACACTCAGTGGAGGCACCAAAAAGGCCAGACGAGTGGTGATTTAATATTTATCCCCATGAAATATATAAAGATGTCCTCACTCTTGTCGGTCCCTTTGAAGCTTATGTGAGAAAGGCTGAAGTGTTAGGGCTCAAACTTTTACTGTGTGTGTGTGTGTGTGTGTGTGTGTGTGTATGTGTGTTTGTGCATGTATGTATGTATATATATATATATATATATATATACTCTTATAATAACCCAAGCCACAGCTGATTTTTCTATTCACTCATTGAACCAGCACATAATGTTCTGAGCCAGGCATTCAAAGCAAAAAAGAAATACCTACTGCCTTCAAAAAGCTTACATTTTGTTAGAAAACATTATATATACAGGCAAGTCAACACAAATAAATATAAAGTAATGGGGAAGAGGGAAGCAGTATGGGCAAAAGCAACTGAGAAACTTGATGTTAAATATCTTATATGTATAATCAGCCTGGAAAGATAGGTTGCAGCCAGATTTCCAGCAGAGAAAATTTAGGAAACCCCTTCACAATGGCTTCCACTACTCCCCCTTCCCCTTTTGTAGGAGAATGTAACCACAGTTACATTTTCCTGAGACCTTTCTTTTTGAGAACTTATTGCTACCTCTTGATGTTTAAGTTAGGAGGAGAGTGGAATGGATAGACAGAATAGGCCATGGGCCATCTGTAGATGGCCAAGAAAGGACTCTTCAGTCCAGCTGATGGCAATATGAATTATAACTATTGAGACCCAAAGTGTTTAGTTATGGTTAATTTATAGCTAAACGCACTGGTATTTAGTGGAACAAAAAAGGTCATTAGTGTCTTACTAGGAAGCAATTAAATTAACAGCTCAGTCATTCATCAAATCACAAAACAGATGCTAAACTTTTCTGCAAGAAATCAAACATTTACATACATACATGTGTACACATGCATTGTATATATACAATATATGCACACATGTAGACACATGCGTGCATATATAGATATAGATGGATAAAATACATATTCATTTCTTTCAAAACCTCTCAACAAAAATTTACTCTTCCTATAGTTCAGCTGAATGGCCTCCAGAATGAGAGTCAGCGATTTTAGTTGCAATTCTTGGCTCTACTACACATTCCCTGGGTGATATTAGTCAAGATACTTCAATTCTCTAGGCCACAGTATCTTCATTTTTTAAATGTAAAGACTAAGATGATCGCAAAGGTCTCTTCTAGGTCTAACTACTATGATTAGGGTTCAAATCCTAACTCTGCCACTTATTACCTCTTTGATTTTGAAGAATTTGTTTCATCTTTCTTAGCCTCAGTTTCCTCCTATGTATAATGAAAAAGTTGCTTAGATGATCTTTAAGATCTCTTCCAAATTGAAATACATTATCTTCATCCTCAGCCATGGTCAGAGACTTCCCTCCACAGAATGTAAATCGCCTAAAGGCAGAAATTGTTTCATGTTTGGCTGTATCCATGATATCTAGCATAATACACAATATATAGTAGGTATTTAATAAATGCTTGTTTAATTTACAGAATACACTTCAATTCATTTTTCAGCCATGTTAGGACCATAAGAAAGCTACAGAAAACAAGCAAGAAATACTGTTTTAACCACTTCACCCTTGTATCCAATAACTGTAATTACTCAGCTAGTATTCACCATTTTTAGTCAGCGAAAACATAAGTAGTTAATTCCAAGACTGTTACAATAGAACTGGTCACCCTGTGTGACTACAAGAGATATCAGTAATGAAATCCAGTATTTATGTACATGACCAAAAAAAAATCAAGTTGGATTTGATATTGATTATTTGCTTTTTCTTTGTTTTGCATAGAAAAAAAATCACATTTAATTGCTTTGAGAATTGATTTCAAGATTCAATTTGCTTTTTTTTTGGTGGGGAAAGAAGGGTAATACTCTATGTTTATTGGCATAAGTAGCTTCCTATGAGGAAATTCCCAATAATTTGTACTTTGAAGACAATAACTTAAAAGAAAACAACTTTGACAGACTTTAGAACTCTCTCTGATCACTGCTGTAACCAGTCATGACTTCAGTTAAGGAAGCGTGTGTTCCTTTGGGCTGATTAGTCTAAATCAAAGACTATAGGATTAACTAGTGAAGGGGAGATGGACAAAAAGAGCAATGCCAATACTTTTTTGTTAAATTTAGTAGATAGTTTAAAAAAAAAACTAAAAGTTATACTTGATAGAGTTCATATTCAACCCTATTTTTCTGTTCTTTTTTGTATGTGAAATGTTCATATTTGTTAAGTTCATGATAGAAAAATTTTTAAAGTTTTAACTGGTGAATGTAGAGAGTATATAAATCGAAAACTATAGGATGAACTAGTGAAGGGGAAATGGACAAAAAGAGCAATATTGATACTTTTCTGTTGAATTTAGTGGATAGTTTTTTTTTTTAAAGTAATGCTTGATAGAGTTGAATATGAGTTCATGATAGAAAATATTTTAAAGTTTAAACTGGTGAATGTAGAAAGTATAGTATAGAAAACACTTCCACATAATCAGAACAACAAACACAAATGAACCATTTATGTGGCTATATTTTGTTGGATAAATGCTGTATTTTCTAACTTGCTTTAGATATTTGCTCCAAGTCCTGAAGTGGCACGGGGCATTTAAATTTTTAAATACCAGTCTCTTCCTTTATAAAGAGTCTAATGGGATCATATTCGTAATTGTTCCAGGAAAACCCTGTCATAACACTACTAAATACAGCTGAATAATGCAAGGCATAATTTTTTTCTTTCTCATTTTCAAAAAGAAAGGAAAGGGAGAAGGAAAAGAAGGAAAGGAAGAGAGAAGGAAAGGAGGAAGGAAGGAAAGAAGGAAGGAAGGAAGAAGGAAGGGAGAAGAAGGGAAGAAGGAAGAGAGATAGAAGAAGGAAGGGAAGAAAGGAGGGAAGGAAGAAAAGAGAAAGAAAGAGAGAGGGAGAAAGAAAGAGTGAATGAAAGAGGAAAAGAAAGAAAGAGGGAAGGAAAGAGAGGGAATGAAAGATGAAAAGAAAGGAAGGAAGGAAGGAAGGAAGGAAGGAAGGAAGGAAGGAAGGAAGGAAGGAAGGAAGGAAGGAAGGAAGAAAGAAAGAAAGAAAGAAAGAAAGAAAGAAAGAAAGAAAGAAAGAAAGAAAGAAAGAAAGAAAGAAAGAGAAATTGACCCCTAAAGCCCAAGGTGTGGGTTTCCCTTAGTTTGCATAACTGCAAATACTAACAAGTATAAAGCTATTCTGCTCTCTGCACAAAAAAATCTCTCATCCCAGGGGTCTAAACAGCTCTGAACCATTTGAGGTAATTGTCAAAGCCTTGTCCACCCAGGCTAATCTTCCCACTATTTTCCACAGTTTAAAAAAAACTGCCATTGAGCCTATCCTTTTAACTAAATGAATAAAAACAATGATTTTGAATTATGTACATGTATTTTCTTCTTTATTTTTGCTATCACCCTACTTAAGGAAAGAAGGAAGTCCCTTTCAGATTCATACATTTGGACAAGAGAGAAGGGGTCACTTATGTAATTGGGCACTCTGCAGGATGCCAGAGTTACTGCTACAAAGGCATGTACCTTGCACGTAATAGAACCCCATAAATAATTGCTGACTGATTGAATGGCTGCAACCAAAAGCAGCTCCCCTGGAGGCTGACTACCAGGAGACTAGCCCTTTTCCCAAAATATCCTAGCAACATCAGCTTTCCCCTTCCATCTCAGCAATAAAGAATCATTTAATGCAAATGGTCAACTGATAGTAAAGAAGTCCTTTAAAATTCTGATGTTGAGAGATATAACTAAAGCTCTCATTCAGGCCAACTTTTATCCATCACTCACAGAACATAGACTCTGCTTTTTCATGGGAATGAGTTGACTCATAGCATATCCATTCCTAAATCATGAGTTTGGTAATACAATGGCCTTCTGGAGATCTATCTAGTCAGATTAAACAATTAGGTATTTTTCTTAAAATTTAATCAAACTTTTGTGTGAATGAGTGTATATAAAAGCTAAGTTCTAGGGATTCTAATTTTTTAAAGTCCTTGCTTAAGACCTTAGCATTCAATTAAGAGCAGATGGAAATATCTAATGATCAAAGATAGCAGAATGGCACTTGGAAACTCATCTTCTTTACTGTTATTTCCTTTGATGGAAAGATCTTTCTGGTGCTGAATCATTTGATAATACTAAAGACTTTTGTGGCAAAAACTTTGGTTTTTTTGGCTCTGTAATAGCTATGACTACAGAGAAGGTGGAGGCTACAATACTTCCTAGGATGCACCTCTACTCTGAAGGTTTCCATCCCTAAAGAATATGAAGGAAGCAGGGCCTTTGGCCTTGGGTGCCACATTCATTCACAGGGCTCTTGGATGCCTCTATTGGAGGTTCATAAAAAGTATATTCATGTAATGATGCAATCTCTGACTTGAAAGGTATCTTAAAACCAGTTCAACTCAATTGGACAAGTACTTATTAAGGACCTCCTCTATTTCAGACACTTTACTAAGCACTTGAGATGAAAAGACAAAGTTGAAACAGTACCTGCTCTCATGAATCTTATATTGTACTCGGGAAAACAGCATGTGCATACACAAATAAATATAAAGTGTATTTAAAGTAAACATAAGGTAATTGGAGGAAGTACTAACATCTGGCCCCAATCCGGAAATGGTTCTCGAAGACAATGGCAATTAATGTAAGTCTTTAAAGAGATAGGAGTTCCAAGAGGAAGAGATGAAGGAAGAGAGCAAGTATGAATGATAGCTTATTCAAAAGTATGGTTATGGGAAATTAGGTATCATAGTGATCCTGGAGCAGGTGAGTTAAGCAGCATCAGAGAGGAGTATTAGGTACCATATACAGAATTCTGAAAGAGAATGTAGTCAACAAGATATCTGATAAATAAGTACCCAACCAAGACCTCTGGTGAGAGGTAACTTATCTTCCTCTTAATACAACTCATCCCACTTTAGGATAGCTTTAATAACAAACTCTTTTTTTTCTTACATTTCAAAATATTGCTTCTAATGCTGCTCTCTGGGAAACTGCTCTTCCATGCCATATAGTTGAAGATTGCTATGATGCTCTTCTCACTGGCCCTACATCATTTCCCCTGGTCAACTACTCCCAGTTTCTTTAACCAGTTGGTATATGGTTTCCAATACTCTCACAACTCTCAGAGTTCAACCCAATTCTCATTCTAGTTTGTCAAAGATCTAGTAAAAATGTAGTTCTCTAGAATAGAAAACTATCTTTGAGATGTGTCTGAAAGTAGCAGAGTACAGGATAATCATTTTTATTTTTCAAGACATTATATATCTCTTAATGCCACTTAAAATCACATTTAAGTTTTTTGTCTTCCATTTCAACATATTTTTGACTCACTGGTGAACTTGCAGTCTACTTAAACTTCCTGGTATTTTTTTCACATAAATTGTCTAACTATAGTTTCTTTGCCTTGTACTAATACAACTGATTTATTTTAACCCCAGTTGAAGACTTTACATGCATAATTCTTAAATTTCATCTTTTTGTTTAATCACACAACCTCAGACTTGGGTGGGAGCCCAGAAGCCTTCTATTCTAACCCATCCCTGAACTAGAATCCCCTAAATTTTGAAAAGATCAGGGACATGACACATCAATTACATTGTCTGATTGTGATAGGAGCCCAGGAATGTAATTAATTTAAGCCTGATAACTTGAACATATTGAGGGCAGGTCCCTTTCCTTCTCCCAATTTATCTTGGGTTTTAATTCTCCATTAACAAGTGGTATTTTCTCTTTTCCAATACAAAGATTTTTTTTTCTTTTTGGTAGATATATAAGGACTGATCTTCTAACTTTATTGATATACAGAAATTCCAGATGAGTAAATTCCCTTTACTCATGCAGCACATTCTCTGTAACTTATCATCTTAGTTTCTAGGAGCACTAAAAAACAAAGAGGCTTATCCAGGATTAGCTCAGAGAGTATATGTCAGAGGGAAGACTTGAAGCCATATTTTCCTGGCTCTGAGCTAACTCTCTCCTATACCAAAGTTCATTTTTTTGGTACAGAAAACAGAAGCAAAATTAGGATTTAAAACTTGTACCTTCTTACTGCTATTACCATAGATCTAGATTAACAAATACTAATTTGATCTGTCACTTTTCCTGCAATATAGCTTTAAAATCTATGGCCATTTTTGTTGACCTTCATTACCTGTCTCAATTTATTACTAGCTTTGGCACTCCTGGTGCCATTCTTACAGAACCATAATACTTTTTTGTATTTTTTACTTACCCTTATTTTTTCCCCATTTTCCATGTATGTCTTTTGTAATGAGCCAGAATTCTGGAGAAAGTTGTTAACTCAGAGGAATCGATAAGACAATGGTTATCTAGTTTAACATGGTGATTAATAGTTCTCTAGTTCAGTACATGTACTTAGTACTTAATATAGTTCTACAAGATTGACATCTATTCTGCAAGATTCACACCTACAATGATATAATTATAATAGAGTATATAAACTGGGACAAACTCAGCCAGAGACATTTATTCTATCTCCCACCCTTGTGGTGGCTGGAGGCTGGAGCAGAAGCCCTCAGACTCAGAGATTCACTCCATCTGCCAACATTGTGGTGGCTGACCTCCTGCTTTCCCCCACTGAGACCAAGGCCAGTCTAAAGGGCCTCCAAAAAGCTAGCCGAGTCCCAGGCAAAGAGAAAATAAAGAATTTGGACTTCATCCCTGGCTATCCTGGTGGTGATTACTCTGCTGAAACAAAGGCTGGTCCAAAGACTTCCAGAAAACCAACCAGAATATGTCTTTTTAAAAATCTAAGTTGGTTACTGAACTCCTTAAGTATCCACATCCTTCTTTCACTCATTGGAATCGTGTTTTTGTCTTCAGAATTTTATCATTAAGAGTTTCCAATCCCTCTTAAATTGGCTTCCTCTGTAGAATTTTCATCCTCTTTCTGCCTTTCAAAAACCACATGATCAAAGTGTTGGTCATTTATCTGGACAGTTTCCTATTTTTCACTCATACTGCCCTAAACAGCATTCTCAATCTGACTATGTCTCTGTTTCTGTCACCCACTTCTCTGATTGTTGAATTCCTGAAAAGAACAACCACTTCAGAAAGTGCCTAGGTCATCCATTTCACTTCTATCTCCCCTTATGACTCTTTAGACTTCTCTACCTTGCCTCCATACAGGTAACTTCCATCTATTATGTTCCAGTTCTCATTTATATGGTATCTTTTCTTATTAGAATATAAGTTCCTCAAAAGGTAGGAAATGAGTCTTTTTTACCTTGTGTTTATCTTCTCAGCTGTTAGCATAGTGTCGAGCACATATTAATTATTTAATAATCTCTCTCTCTCTCTCTCTTTCTCTTTCTCTCTCTCTGTCAATATCTCTATTTTCAGGCAACTCTCTAAAAGTATAAGTTTCAGAAAAGATACTGACTTACATTTGCAGAATTTCTTCATCTAGAAATACTCTATATCATCACTGATAACACCAACAATAACTAGTATTTATATAGCACCTGCTTTGTTCCACCCATTGTGCTAAGCACTTTGCAAGACTGTTCCATCTGATTCTCACAACCACCTTAGGAAATGGGTGCCATTATTATCCCAATTTTACAGTTGAGGAAACTGAAGCAGAAAAAGCTTAACTGATTTGACCAGGTTCACAAAACTAATAAGCTTCTATAATAGGATTTGAATTCAAGTCTTACCAATTCTAGGCCCAACATCGTGAGAACACTAGGGGATTCATAATAAACTCAAAGTATTTTTTAATAGTTAAGAAAAATCAGTGTTCAAAGAACTAAGAAAAAACAGCCACTGTACCACTTGCCTGCCTCCTAATGAAATCATGGAATTAGACTTTATCTTTTGCTACTATAAACTTTAAGGCAAAATAACCATCTTTACCCCTACTTTTCATTTAATACAATAAAAAAGTGAGACCCAAAGGTATACCCCCAGTATAGGAAAAAATTTTAATGCTGTGTTTCTTGCCATCAACAAACTCATATTTTATTGTATAACTTTTCTAAAAAATGTACTAGAAATTCTATGTTTGTATATTCACTGAACTTAAAAGAACATAGCGAACTTGTCCTATCTTTATTACTATCTACAGGACCTTGTCCAAATCACAGTTCAGGGCCTCTGTTTTAGAGACTAAAAATGATGAGATTAAATAAGAAAGTAAGAGCTAACTTAATTTGTATAGCATTTTAGGTTTTGAAAGCATCTTACATAGTTTCTTTTATTTTATCTTTACAATAATCCTATGAGGTATTTTTTATTTTTATCTTCATTTGACAGATAAGAAAACTAAAAATGAATGAACTAAAGGGACTTGAAAGGTGACAGAGAGCTAGTAAACACCTGAGGCAGTGTACAAATTCAGGTCTTCTTGACTACCATGCTCCACTCATTCTCTCTAGCCTCCTTTTTCACTTCTAAAAATCTCAATATTTAGCAAAGATTAGATAAGCTATTTTTAGGAATCATGTAAAACAACTTTCTTCTTTAAAAACAGATTGTATTAGGGGGCAGTTAGGTGGTACAGTGGATAGAGTAACAACCCTGAAGTCAGGAGGACCTGAGTTCAAATATGACCACAGATACTTAATATTTCCTAGCTATGTGACCCTGGGCAAATCACTTAACCCCAATTGCTTCAGAGGGAAAAAGAGTAGATTGCATTAGAACAACTCTAATGTTCTTCTCAATTCTGAAATCCTGTGATTTTAAATTGGTTGACTGGGAACACTAGGGGATTATTAAACTCAGATTATTTTTTAGAGTTAAAAATCATTGTTTAAAGAACTAGGAAAAGACAGGGACTTTAATGCCCTGTTGATGGATTTCTAAATTAGTCCAACTGTTTGGAAATAAATTTGGAATTATACTAAGAAAATCACTAAAAATTTCTACACTTTTGGGACCAGAAAGATCACTGGTAGGCATTAACTTAAAAATATCAAAATCAGAAAGAAAATCCAATACACACCCAATTTATACACTTTATGTAGTAATCAAGCACTGGAAATAAAAGAAGGGAACAGTAGAAACAAAATATGATATGTAAATGTGAAGAAATAGTATTATGATATAAGAAATTATCAGTGTAAAGAACATAGGAAGGTATAGGAAGACCTACATGAACTGATACAAAGTGAAGAAAGCAAAAACCAAGAAACAAAATACACAATAACTATGATGGCAGTAAGAGAAAGATAACAACAAAAAAATGTAAACTGAATTTTTGTAATTGTACTGACCAAGCTTGACCCTGAAGAAGAGTTATAAAAATGTACTCTCTTTTTTGCAGAAGGGAGAATTGCCTTGTGTATATAGAGCACTGCATATAAAGGACAAGTCAAGTGATGAGTACTAGTTTTGTTGAACTGAATTTTCTTCTTCTATTATATGAAATGGCTTTCTGATTGGGGATGGGGAAAAGGCTATGTTGGAAAATGAAAAAAATAATTAAAAGATATCAATAAAATAATTTTCAGAAATCTGTCCAGATTTTGTTTTTGTTTTTTGTTTTTACCTTCTATAGGATTAGTACCCTAGTAGCTCTAAAATAAATACTTTTTTATTCAAAATGACCTATCAAGATGAGTGAAACTTATTTAATCATCAGTACATTTCTCCACTTGCCTCTTTTGTCTTTCCTGCTCTTTTGAATATTCTGTTCTTTTCCCTTTGAAAATCACAGAAATGTGGATTTAGAGCTGGAAGGGCATTCACAGATCACTTAATCTAATCCTCTTACTTTTTAAATAAGGAAACTAAATCAGAGCTAATACAATGACTTGTCCAAAGTCAAGCAGATAATTAGCATCAGAAATGGGATTTGAACTAGGTCCTCTGACCCCAGATATTATAATCTTTTTTTTCCCCATCTTCAAGTCTCTGTTTTATATATTTCATCTTTCACATAAATGTCAAAGCAACTTTCCCAAAAAACAGGTCTGACCATATGGACCTTCTATTCACCTTACTTCAATGGCTGCCTATGAGCTATAGGATCCTGTACAGATTCTTCTGTTGTTTGTCATTGTTGTTGTTATTTTTGTTCTGTTGTGTCCAACTCTTTGTGATTCCATTTGGGATTTTCTTGGCAAAGACACTGAAACAGTTTGCTATTTTCTTCTCCAGATGAGGAAATTTATGTAAACAAGATGAAGTGCCTTTCCCAGGGTCACCAAGCTAGTAATTGTCTGAGGCCAGATTTCAACTCAGATCTTCTTAATTTCAGGCTCTATGGTCTATCCACTGTGCCAACTAGTTACCCATCACAAACTCCTCTGCTTGGCATTTAAACCCCTTTACAGCCTTACTTTAATTGACCTTTTCAGGTTTCTGATAGATTAGTCTCTTTCTACTCTATAATCCAGTAAATCAGCCTTCTTACTGTTCCTCATTAATAATAATAATAATAATAATAATGTCTATCATCTCCCATCACCATGGTTTTGTATATATTCTTCCTTATACATAGAATCTACTGTTGATCTACATATGCTAGTTGCTGATAAAAGAAATTTTAGAACATTGGAATTTAATGTTTTTAAGATGTTAAGATTTTATTGGTCTCCATTACAACATCAAAATCTAATTAGAAAACTTTCCATTCCCTCTTTTCCTCCCCTTTGACATTTTCAAAAAGAACCCCAAAAGCATTACTCTGTGAAGCAATCAGAAGCTAAGACTTCAAGTGGGGAACTAGCTAACTGCTCTGCTTTTGGCATGCATCCCTTTCTAACTCCCTATGCATAAGTAGAAAAGTACATTTTCCCCAGTTCCTGTTGGAAGCAGTTATTATAAGTTTAGGTTCCATTGAAAGTTCATGGATTTAAATTTGTTTATTCCTGAGGAAGAAGGAAAAAATGTAACTTCATTTCTAAGGAAAACTCCAGAATACATAACACCACTCCCCCGCAAAAGAGAAAAGCCCACAAGGCCTTTTGAAAATCAACTCATAATCACAAAATATTTTCTTGAATTTGGTGTAAATGACTCCAAAGTGTAACAATTAAAGTTCTTTCAAGATGCACATGGGCTTCAAAGTGAAGGCAGAAAGCACTAGTAAAATCCATGGAAAACCCTTTGAAAAATAATTGGCCACATTTGGCTCACCAGCAATGTGGCTGGATTCAACCCTCGATCTACAATGTTTAGTGGTCTTGGTCATGTAAGAAATTACATTTTGTCAGAACTTTGGCTAAGTAAGCAAATGCAGTAATTTCTGTGGTTGAAGTAGCTCTTTAAGAAAAGAAATATAGGCAAACTTAAGAAAACTGGAACCCACACAGAGATAAGGGACCCCTGTGTCTAAAGAACCACATCACATGTCAACTAGCTATTTGTTCAAAATAGTCCCAACATGAGTAGCCCCCAGTTTTGTTTTTCCTTAAAATTCCAAATATTTAAGACTTCTTGATTTATGCTCTCTGCAGAGAAAAAGCTGGCATTCATAATCTCCTACCAAAACTTCTTATAGCATTTTAAATAGATAAGGCTCTTCAAAAAATAGAAAAGCTTCTGAATGGAAGAATTCTGCTGGGAATTTACATGGTAGAATGCCACCCAGAAAGAGGCTTTGATTTTAAACTTTAGACTTAAAAAAACTTTCAAAAATTTTAGCCAGCTACCCCTACATTCTCAGGAGCAGCTTCCCCATTTAATAAGAAAGATGCTACATTTGTTCATATTGAGAATTACAAATATTAACACCTACAATCCCACGGCCAAGAGCAAGAGTTTTCATTTGCATCTTCAAGAATTTACTCACAGTCAGATTTTTTTAATGGCCCTGATATGATTGCTTTAAGACTCTAAGCATGGGGATATAAATGGATTTCAATGATTACAATTATAAGTAAATTTCCCAAGTTGTTCAGTCGGCATATGACATTTAGAAGACCCAGGCTATGAGCTAACCTTTTGTAAGGTGACTTACACAGTCATAATTTGTTTCTTTGACTTTAGGCTACCATCTCCTAGAGGTCATGGGTGAGTGGGGAAAAGGCCAATCCTTCACTTCTGGACAACACAATTCAAGTAATCTCCAAATCTGAGAAAAGATCTCAGAGAACATCTAGTCCAATCTATTGCTGAATATTAACTTTCTCCCATCATACAAAGAAAGGAGAGAGAGAGAGAGAGAGAGAGAGAGAGAGAGAGAGAGAGAGAGAGAAATCAGACTTTTGATCTTTGCTTCAAAATTTCTGAGGAGAAGGAACCTACTCTCTCCATAGGCGTCATGTTTCATTAACCCTTAGGAAGATTTTCCTTTTATAAAGTGTAAATTAATCCTTTTGTAATGTCTGTTCATTGCTACTAATTCTATCTTTGGGACCAATTAGTGCAATTCTAATTTTCTTTCCATGTGAGCACCTTTGAATAGAACTACCATGTCATAAAATCACAGAATCCACAATTTGAAAGATAGAAGTCCATCTAGTACTTCCAGCATTTTAGTTCTCTCTTCTCCAAATGACAAGCCCAGTTCCTTCAACTGTTCCTCATATGGCATATTATTAAGGCCCATAATCATACTTGTCTCCCTCTTATGAACACTCTATAACTCATCAATGTCTTTCCAAAGTCATCTTAGAATTGAATTTAGGTTTTTCAAGTATAGTCTGATAAAGCACAGTAGAACAGAATTAACCTCTCCTTAACTCTGGCCTCCATTCACTCTCTACCATTCAACACATTTATAAGTGCATTAATTTTCTCAGTCTTCATATTACATTGTTGACTCATAATGAGCTCACAGTCCTCTAATAAAACTCTCAGATCTTTTCCAGGAAAACCGCAGTCCAGTCATAGGCTCCATCTTGTTGCAATGGTAAAGGTAATTCTTTTGTATGAGTTTACTTTACTCAAGTGTGCAAATGCATAAGAATCTGTTTTTATAAGAATGGATAATTCCCTCCACCCATCAATAACTTAATAAATAATAGTAATAGTTATATATAGGGAATTACTTGAGACACATAGCATCACTTCCCCATGGTAAGAGAGCTATTAAAGGTGACATTTGAATGTAGATCTTCCTACCAAACCAGGGTTAGTCTGGTGAATGTTTAACAACTGGTTCTCTGAAAAAACATGATACCATATAAATGTAATTTGCACTATTATCATTTTCTCCATCACTTTCTTTAGTGTAGACAATTAACACACTAATCCTTGATTTATAGCTTCTAATCATTATTACCCAATTCTACATCTATATCAAACATATAAATGCTTACACTGAAAACTTAGCAATCAGCTCTCATGGTGTGGTTCTAGGGCAACTAGATCCCACTATTTTATCCATTATGGCATGCTTCACTGCTTCTGATATTTTACATTTAAGTTTGATTAAATCTTATCCTACTAGATTTTTCCTGTGTTCTAGCCTGTTGAGATCCTTTTGGATCTTGGTTCTTTCATCCGATCAGTTACCACATCTTTCTTGTGTCAATGGTACATATAATAAACACACCCTCTGTGCCTTTATCCCCGCCACTGACAAAAATGATAAATAGCACAGATCCCTAGGGATGCTTCACTAGTTATGTCTAACAAGTTGACATGTAACCATAAATGCCTGTATTCTCAATCTGGCCATGATATCCTTTCTTAATCCATGTAACTGTCCCATTGTCTAGCCCCCCAAAAAACATCTTTTCCACAAGAATAGTATAAGAAATATTGACAAATGCCCAAATATAAATAAACAATTATATTAAACTTTAATTAGAGGGACTGAGTTTGACACTAGAAAATAGATTCAAGAGTGTATTTTCCTCCTTTTGTGGCAGAGGTGGGGCACTGAATGTAGAATAATAAATAGTCTTTCCAATGTCATTAACATGTGAGTGTTTTATTTAATTGTGTGTTTTTTCTTTGTTACAAGGAAAAGCTTACTGGATAGGGAGACCATCCTAGAGGAATGCATTCAGAAAGGATCGTAATATAATAAAGATATCAAATAAAATAAACAAAAGCCAAACTCTGTAAACCATATCTAAAGTAATCCCTTGATCTACCAACATAGCAATCCAGTAAGGAAAAAAAAATAAGTAAGATCAGTTTGACACAGGCTACTTTTAATGAAACCATGTAGCTCCTTAGAAATTATTACTGCTTTTTCTAACCATTCACCAACATTCCTTAAATAATAGATTCTAGAATTTCCCCAGGAAATAATGTAAAACTCAATGATCTATAGCTTTTAGAGTCTACTCTCATTCATTTTTTGAAATCTGGGAAAATATGTTCCCTTGTCTTGTCCTGGGCCACCCCCTTTTTCATTATATTCTAAAGCTCACTGATTTAGGCTCAATCACTCCTCTGCAGTCTCCTATTATGTAGCTCAATTAGTTCTAGTAACTGAAATTTTCCCAAGGCAGGTAGGTGTTCTCAAGTATCTGTTTCTTTATATTGTTCAATTGTTCAATCCTTTTCAGAGAAAATCATAGCTAAAGTCCTCTGAGGTTCCTCCAAACTCTGCAACGTTATGATTTTCTTTCACATGTTTACCATTTTTTTTTTAATTTTTGAATTGTTATTTGTCTTTACATTGGTAACCTATGGGACCTCAGAGGCCATTTGGTTTAGTATCTACTTGAGAAAGAATTCCTTCTATAACAAGGAGGTTCATATATTCCATGTTCAATCTTTGGATCTCCTCACAGAGCATATTCTTTGACTCATGAGACTAACCACAATTTATATATCTGAAATAAATTTATTTTACAACTTATTATTTTCACAATTTGTTTCCAGACATATACAAGTTTAGCTTATTTTGTCCCAACTCAGCAGCTCCACAGAAAATCTAAACATAACTTGTCTCTAGTTCACCACAGAAAAAGAAAGAGCACCTTTATCTCCCTTGTAAGCATTCTATCTAACAATACAAAGATCAGGACAAACTTTATTTCACAGAAAATATGCAATACATAAACCTAATGAATAGTCAAAACTATTAACCTTCCCTTTTCAGTGTACTTCCCACTTCTGCTTGGAATCTATAATGTCCATTAAACTTGAGGTCCTACCTCAGGGTTTCAGATTCCTCCTAAGTGAAAAACATGTAGTGTCATGATAAAATTACCTTATTTCCCACTGATTAGTTCCCCTCCTTTAAGAGTATATACATTCCTCCAGACTTAGGCTACCTATTCTTGTAATTAAAGTTTCATCTTTGCAAAGGAAAATAGTTGAGGACGTGAGAGGATCAAATCTCCTCCTGAGCTTATCTGGCACACATAAATCCATGTACTAAGGATGGCAAGGCCAAGGATTGTTTGTCTATGTCATGATGCTGCCCTGAATCTTCTTAGCTGCAGCTCCTATGTCGTCCTGATACTCCACCTACAAGGCAGCTAACTGGCCTAGTGGGCAGAATGCTGAACCCTCAGGAAGACCTAAATTTGATTCCTGATTCAGAAACTTATTACTTATATGTTCCTGGGAAAGTCATTTAAACTCTTAGAATCTAAGTTTCCTAATCTTCAAAATAAAAGTATTGGACTCTGATTTCTATAGGATCTCTTCATGAACTGTGATCATTTCTACTTGGACTGAGAAATTAGGCATTGTTATAATATGTATTCTATGTCTGGAAGGATTGTGAAATTATTGGCAAGTTAAATAACTTCATATCAAAAAGATAACTTCATTGTATATGAAAATACATATATGTATATGTCTGTGCAAATAGATTGTCAACGGAAAGCTTCTGCAGCAGAGGTTCTTAACTTTTTTTTGTACTGTGGACTTTTTGAGCAGTCTGATGAAGCATATGGATGCCTTTTCAAAATTACATTTTAAATGAATAAAATGAGATGCAAAAGACAAAGAAAACGGAGCACATTGAAATGCAATTACTGGGATGTTAAAAATTGTTTGCAAAATCCAACTTAAGAACTCCTGTTAAAGGAAAAAGATATTTTCAATGACAGAACAAAGAGCTTCTCCTTATTTATATTTAACCTTGACTTTAACATATTATATCCCCATAGAATATTATAAGTTGCCAGTACAGAAAGAGAGAGACCTCTTCCAAATTTTAGATGTCCCTTATTTGTGTGTAGGTACAACACAAATCCAAAGAACGTTCCCCTTCGGGTTTAAAAGCACCTACTTTGTCCCCAAGAACAAGAGTATTTTAGAAATTTATTTAAGAAATATTGGTCAGTTTATTGAAATAAGTGGCCTGGTTTATACATACTAACAAGGATTAACATCATCAATCTTATTCACATGCTAACAAAAAGAACTAGAGAAAATAAGAAAACCGCATAGACTAGGGTAACTGCAAATTTATGTGACATAATTCTTTTACCCCTCCCTAATTGATTCAATCCCACTCACCATAAAGCCACTCTAAATCTTTCCTCAAGGTCCTCAGTTCTCTACCCTTCCAGCTGAAAAATGTACTTGATAGTCTACTGAACAAAAATGGAAGCCATTTATTCAGAGCTCTTGCCTTCTGTTCTCAGTTATCTCCCTCCACTATCTCCTCTATCATCCACAATTATCTACTGGCTCTTTCCTGATTCCTCCAAATACTTCCCTATCTCCTGAATTCTTAAAAACATTACCTTGATCTTATTACCCCTCCTAGTTATCATCCTATATCTACCATTCTGTTCTTGGATAAACTCCTTGAGAAAACACCTATACTCAACCCATCCCTGTGCTAAATAAAATCTTATTTGATTTTAAATTCTCTGCCTTCATCATCTGACTGCTCTCTTCATCTATTTATCTGCCATATTTAATTGGCTTTTTCTCATTCTCTGTCTTTTTTGACAACTCTGTAGCCTTTAACACTGTTCATCACACTCTTGGATACTATAATCTCTAAGGTTTTCATGATACTGTACTCTCTTGTTACCTCTCTGACTAGCTGATAGTCTCTTTGGCTCACATCTACTAATGATGGCTATTTATGAAATCTCCGTCCCTTTTGTCTTTTCTTCTCCTTCTACTCTATCTCTCTTGGCAATTTCATCATTTACTATCGATTCAATTATCAACTCTATAAATATGATCCCAAACTTTCTCCTGAGCTCCAGGCTAGGATGACCAACTGCTTATTGGTCATCCAAAGTGAATAGGCTATAGACAGCTACACTCAACAATTCTAAAATACAACTTATTACCTCTCCCTTGAAACCCTCACCTCTTCCATTTCTTACTATTTTTAAGGGGCCCATCATCCTCTCAGTTACTGAAATGCTCAAAATTTATGTTGTCTACAACATTCCAGTCACACACAGAGATCCACATAGAGACACACACACATACCCCCACATGTCCAAAATATCTCCATGATTTATCTCATCTCCTTTCCCAACATTTCTAATATACACATTCCTTTTTCTGCACTCACACAGACACAGTTTGCCATGGTCTTCGTCATTTCACATCTGAGCTACTAGAATAGCTGTTTGGTTAGTTTCCCTGTATCAAGATTCTCTTCTTCACTCTATCCTTCACTTAGTTGCCAAAGTGATTTTCGAAAAACATAGATCTGACTATGTCACCCTCCCCACCCAATCAAGAAGCTCCAGGGGCTCCCTGCTACTCCATTGATCACCAGCCACTTATCAGACTAACATAAATGACAATACACCAAGAACAGAGCAGACCCAACGAGAATAGCAGGATGAGGCCACCAGAACACCTTTTACATGTGTTACTTCAATCATACACCCACAACCCTAGTGCAGACTCTTATTATCTTATGTCTGGACTGTTCCAATAATCTTTTTTTTTAATATCCTTTTATTTACAGGATATATATACATGGGTAACTTTACAGCATTAACAATTGCCAAACCTCTTGTTCCAATTTTTCACCTCTTACCCCCCCACCCCCTCCCCTAGATGGCAGGATGACCAGTAGATGTTAAATATATTAAAATTTTTCCTAAGTTACATGAAAAAGTTATTTTTTCAAAAATCAATTTTTGTTTAAATAAAAACAAAATGGGTGTTAAAAATATTGGGTTTTCAAGAATGGTTTTTGCATCTAGAGTTTTTTTTTGGGATGTGTTGTTATTCTGCTTTTGATTTTTTTTCCTTGGGGGATGGTGGTAAAGGGGTCTTTAGAAATTTTTTAGTAATAATTCTCTGGTTTTTTTTCCTTCTTCTTGCCTTCCAAATTTTAAATTTTTTGGATTTTTTTAAAAAATTTATTTTTTCCAAATTTTTCGCCATTTAATTGGTTTTTTGGTTTTTTTTTTTAAAAAAGGGCCAAACTTCTTTTTGGCCCTTTTTTTTATTCCTTTGGGGTTATTCCCGGGAAATGCTTTATAAAGGGTTCCAATTTAAATTTTTTGGCTGTTCAAATTTAAAATGGTTTTTTGTTTAAATCCCCAACAATCATTTTTTTTCCCCCCAAAAATTTTTTTTTATTTTTTTAAAAATTTTTTTGTTTTTTTTTGTCTTAAATTTTTTTTTTTAATAATGATTGGGTTTTTTTTAGTAAAATGGGATTTTTTTGGGGTTTGAAATTTTGTTTTTTAATTTTAAAGGGTTTTTTAAAAATTAATTTTTTTTTTGGGAGGCTTTGGTTTGCTGAAAATTTTTTCCCAGATTGCTTTTTTCCCTCTTTTTTGTTTTGTTTTAAAAAATTTCTTTAGTATAATTTTTCTATTTTTATAGTAATGTTTGTTCTTTTAGTATAAACCCCCGGTTTTGGAAATACCGTGTTCCCTTAAATTAAAATTTTCTTCTTTTTATCTTTGGGAAATTTGTTTTCTTGGTGGGTTAAGTTGGATAATGTGTTTTTTTTGGTTCATTTTCCCGAATTTTTCAAATAGTTTTTCCCAAAGGGGATTTTGGGTTTTTTGGGTTGCTTTTTTTGATGTTTTTTAAAATCATTCCCTTAACAAATTTTTAAAAAAAGGGGTTTGGTGTCTAAAAATTTTTAAATTTTTTTTAAAACCTTTTTGTTTTTTTTTAAATTTTAAATTTTGTTTTTTTTTTTTTTTTTTTTTTTTTAAGGGGGGGCTTTTTGTTTTTGGGGTTTTTTTTTTGGGCAAAAAAAATTTTATTTTTTTAAATTTTGTTTATTTTTTTTTTTTATAAAAATTTTTTTTTTTTTTAATTTGTTTTTTTTTTTTTTTTGGGGTTTTTCGGGTTTTTTGTTTAAATTTTAAAGGTTTTTTTTTTCCCAAAGGGAAAATTTTTTCTTTTTTTAAATTTGGGGTTTTGGGTTTTCTTTTTTTCAAAGGGGGTTTTTTTTTTATTTTCTTTTTTTTTTCTTTTTTTTTTTTGGTTTTTTTTTTAAATTTTATTTTTGGTTTGAAATGGGTTTTTATTTTTTGGGTTTTTTGGTTTTTTAATTTAATTTCTGTTTTTTTTTGCGTTGTTTTTTAAGGAAAATTCCATTTTTTATATTCGTGTTTTTTGGAATGGGTTTGGTTTTTTTTGCTTTTTGTTTTGGATGAATTGGTTTTTTAATTTGGTTTTGCTTTGGGTTTTTTGTGTTTTTTTAATTTAAAGTGTTTTTTCCATTTAGGTTTTTTTTTGGGGAATGTTTTTTGTTTTTGTTTAAATTTATTTTTTTTTGTAATTTTTAAAGGGATTGGCTTAATTTTTCTTTTTTTCCCTCCTTTTTTTTCCCTGTTTTTTAAAAGGTTTGGTGGTTTATTCCCTTTTTATTTTTTCGTTAAAATTTTTCTTAATTTTGGAAAATTTGTTTAAAATCCTTGGTTGGGTTTTTTTTAGGGTTTTTTTCCCTTTTTTTTTTTTTTAAATGGGATATTAAATTTTTTCCTTTTTGGGTTGGGCTAATTTTTTGGGTGTTCCCTTTTCTTGGGTTTTTTTTATAAAGGGTTGAAAAAATTTTTTTTCTTTTTTTTTTTGGTGGGGTTTCCCTTATTTTTTTAAATATAATTTATTTTTTTTTTTGTTTCGGGTTTTTTTTTTTTTTTTATAGCCCTTTATTTTTTAATTTTAATTTTTTTCCAAATTTTTTTTTTCTCCTTTTTTTTTAATTTAATTTGTTTGTTTTTTTTAATTTGGTCTTTTTTTTTTTTTCAAAAAAATTTTTTTTTTTTTTTAAAATAAGGTTTTTTTTATTTTTTGTTTTCTACTTTTGGTATGTTTCATATTGTTTTTTGGTAATTATTTTTTTTTTTTTCACCCAAAATTTTTTGTGAGTTGTTTTTTCAATTCTTTTTGGTTTTAATTTTTTTGTTTGTTTTTTTTTTTTTGGTTAAAAAAAGATTTTATTTTGTTTTTATTTAATTTTCTTTTGTTAAATTGTTTTTTTGTGGTTCTGCTTAAAGTTTTCTTTTATTCCATTCAATTTTCTAATAACAACCAATTTTTTATATTCATTTTTTTAATTTTTTTTTTTTTTTTTGGTTTGTTTAATTTAATCAAGGTTTAATTCCACATTTTTTTTTTTTTTATTTTTTTTGGGGGGTTTTTGTTTATTTTTAATTTGAAATTCTTTTTTATCTTTTTTTGGGGTTTTTTTTTCCTTCCTTTTTAATTTAAAATTTTTTTTTTCCCTAGATAAATAGCTCCCTTTTTATTAGATAATTTTTTTCCAGTTTTTTTTTTTCCTTTATATTCTTTTTTTTTTTTTTGAAAATTTTAAAAGTTTTTTTTCTCTCCTTTTTTTGGGGAATTACCCTTATTTTGGTTTTTAAATTTATTTCCCCAATTTTTTTTGGTTTTTTTTTTTCCCCAAACCCCTCTTTCCCCAAATTTTTCCCCTTTATATCCCTTTTTAATTCCCAACCCCTTTTCTTCTTTCCTTAATTTTTCTTTTTCTTTTCCTTTTTTTCCCCCTTTTTTGGGGCTTTTTTTCAAAAAATTCAATTTTTTTTTCACCCTCAAAGGAAAAATGTTTTTCTTCTTTCCCTGTTGAAGTTTCCTTTCCCTTTTGTTGGGTTTTTTCTTTTACCCCCCCTTTTCATCTTTTTCCCTTTTTTTTTTTTTTATGAAACATTATCAAGATTAAAGAAATCAATTTTAAGGGGTTTTTTTCCTCCCCGGGTTTAAAAATTTATTTTTTGTTCTTTTTTGAAAATGGGAACTTTGGTTTAAAAACCCTTCTTTAAAAAGCCTTTTGGGGGTTTTCGCTGCCCACCCCTTTTGCCCTTTGGAATCCCGGTTTTTTTTTAAAAGGGGGAAACTTTTCCTTTGGTTTTTTTTTTTTTTTTTCTCGAAAATTTTTCCTTTCGAGTTTCTGAAATTTGGGTTATTCCTTTGGGGTTTTTAAATTTTTTTCTTTCGTTTTGAATTCTTTCTCCCCATTTTTTTAAAGGGGGTTTCTTTTGACTTGAAAATGTTCTACTCTTTTTTTGTTTGGAAAAATTTAAACCATTATTTTGGGAATTTAAAAGGTTTTGAAAGGGTTTTCTTTTTTCGTTTAATTTTTTTTTTCTTCTGCCAGTCAATTTTTATTTTTATTCTAATTTTAAAAATTTTTTTTTAAATTTTTCTTTTCTTATATGAATTGGTTTTTAAATTTTTTTGGCGGATTTTCCTATGAGAGCATCATGTAAGGAGGACAGTCTGATGCATTTTTGCTGTTTGAGGTCTCTTCAGGTTTGCTGACCTGCTCTTTTTCTGCATAGAAGCTGTCGATTATTCTTTTCATCTTTTTATTCATGTTTTAAAGCCTTTAGGGTAGGTCTCCTAGGCAAGGGGGTTACCAGCTTCCACTGCAGAGCAGGGAAAGATGTAAACCGATTTCCAGTTCTGAGGTATGGGAGTGCTCTGAGTGAGAGTTTTCCCTTCCCCCAACAGGAAGTGGATTCAGCACTGGCCGAGCTATCAAAGTGCCCAGTTGGGCTGAGTGGGTTAGCGATTGCCCTCGGCTAGAGACTAAGGGGTGAAAGTGTCACTGCCCCAGGCAGGAGCCTCTTGTGGGACTGTGAGTATTAGCAGCTGACCGCAGACCGCCCCAACTCTGCCCAATGCAAATCGGCCCTGGAAAAGCTCTATGGCCCCAAGCCGAGCTCCCCACAGCCCAGATTGGAGGCTAACCTGGGCTGTGTCCTCCTGCCGTGAAGGATCACAACTGCCCCAAGGAAAAGCCCCGTACTGCGGATTGGGTCTGCACGCTTGTGCTGAGATCTGTGCTTTCACTTTCGGTTTGAGACTCTCCTCAGAACCTAATTTCTCTCCCTGTCTGCGCTGATCTCCCCCCTGGCCCCGGAACCAACCTTTTTTTGGCGAGACTGCAGATTTTCTTCGGCCGGTGAGTTGTTCTACTTCTTATCTTTACGAATTGTAGCAATCAAGACTATTTTTGAGGCTCGATATAATGTTGATAAAGAGGGTAAGAGAAGAGCTTAGAAAGTCGTGTGTGTCTTCTCCGCCATCTTGGCTCCGCCTTTCCCAATAATCTTCTAACTCATCTCCCTGCCTCAGTTGTCTTCACTGCAATCTGTATTCCACTGACCTGCCAAAGCAATCTGCCCAAAATTCATATCTTATATGACCTTCCCCTACTCTATGAATTCTGCTCATTAACTATTATGCCCAGGATTCTGTTTAGCTTAGAAAGCCCTTCACCATTTATCCACTAAGCTTCTTACACTTTGTTTTTCCCCTTGTATTTTCTGGTCAAGCAATACATGCTTTCTTTCTGTTTCTTGCACATGACACTCCAATACCAAAGCAGGTGTCTTTCAGCCTTTATACTTGTATCTATGTTTTTATGAGATCATTCTTCATATCCACAATGTTCTACTTCTTCTTCTCCATCTGTTGACTTCCAATGATCCTTCAAAGGTTAGCTTAATCCCATCTCCTATCAGAGGCCTGATTTTCCCAGCTACGAGTACTCCCCCTCCCCCAAAAAATTATCTTGCATGTTTTTTTTGGTCTACCTATTCTGTTTATGTTTTGGGGTATACATGTTGTCTCTAATTCTAGAATGTAAACATCTTACAGGCAATGATCCGTGTTTATGGCTTTGTATCCTTATACATAGTACAATGAATGCTTGACGCATAGTCGGACCTTAGTAAATTCTTGCTGGCTTAGTGATAACTAAAGGAATGTAGCGGGTAAATTTTGCTAACATCTGTGCAGTGGGTATCATTTTTTTCCAAACTAAAGATAGAAATTCTTTCTGATTCATAAATATTCATCTCTAATAAAATATCACATTATATAGACAACCAACGCTAGGAAATTCAAAACTGAAAAAGACCTTAAGGCACTATGCACCTTGTTTCACAGATGAGGAAACTGAAAGTCCAACAAGGACTTTCCCATAGTGACCAAATTCATCTCAACTCATAGGAAACTTAGATTTCCCCTTAAATTTATCTGTATTTGCCTGAATTCAGTTTAGGGATGAAAAAACAAATTTTAAGAAAACAAACTGATTTTTTTTAAACAATTTCCAAAGGATGTCCCAAAGTCTTTACTGACCCAAATTCTACAGGTTTTATAAAAATGAGCACTGAGTTTTATTGTTCAGAAATTAACCACCTACTCATGATTAAACATGTTGTCCATCTCCAAAAAAAGAGGTGTTGCAGTCAAAGTGAAAATTTGAAGCATATGTGTGTGTAACATGACTAATGCAAGAATTTTTTTTTTGGCTTGACTATAAATATTTATAAAGAGATTTGTTTTTTTCTTGCTTCCTGGGTTGGGGAGAAAGAGGAGAAGCTAGGAGAAGGGTGACTTGGAACTGAAAATAAAATTGATTTTTTTTTTTAAGTAGAGCTCTTAAGCCAGACATGGATGGTTCTCATTGAAATAGGGCCAAAATTCATTGGATATCCACTTTAAGTCTGGCACCAATATGGTAATCCTCTATGGCTCCCTGGGATTCTCACCAGTTTACCTAAGAAGAGACAAGCTGACCAAAGTGGGAAAATAGAGTAAATTGAAATTTTTCTATCAATCAGCTGTGGGATTGGCCTGAAGATGGCTCCTATACTTACAGTCTCAGTAAAATAGGAAGATCCAGTCTCAGAGAGAAGGAGAGAGTGAAAGAGAGAAGAGAGAGAGAGAGAGAGAGAGAGAGAGAGAGAGAGAGAGAGAGAGAGAGAGAGAAAGAATTTAACTCCTTCCTTTCATTGCAGAAGTAGGGGATTTTGTGCATGTGATATTGCATATACTATCAGTCAAGGTTCATGTGTTAAGTGATTTTACCAAATTGTTGTTTTTTATTTCTTTTGTAATCTTTGTTATAAGGGATAGTAAGAAAGGGGAAGAGTATATCAGAAATAAAGATGATATGAAAATGTTATCCATAAAATGATATATTTAATTTTTATTTTTAGCTACTTATTTAAAAAATTAACAGTTTTTATTTCAAGTTTTGAATTACAAATTCTCTTTCCCTCTATCCCACCTCCTTTAGATGGTAAACAGTTAGGTATAGGTTACATGTATGCAATTGTAAAACAAAATAATATAATTTTTAAAAGAAAAAAATCAGATTCATGAGCTGGAAGGAATTTTTAAATCCTATAATCTAAATTTCTTATTTTGTAGAGAAAGAATCTAAAACCCAAGGAAGAATAATGATTAACCTCTCATCCAGATAATAAGCAACAGAATTTGTATTAAAATCTAGATCTTCTGATGCCAAAAGCAGTAGTCTTTCTACTTCACCATGTCCATAGATAAAAAGGCAGGAGAGTAGAATAACACCTGTTTTGTCAGTCATTTTTTCAACCGTATCCAACACTCTCCATGATTCCATTTGGAGTTTTTTCTGCAAAGATACTAGAGTGATTTGCCATTTTCTTTCTCCATCTCACTTTATAGTTGAGGAAACTGAAGTAAATAGGGTTAAATGATTTGTCCAGGGTCACAAAGCTAGTAAGTGTCTGAAGCCAGATTTGAACTCATAAGGATGTGTCCCTAATTCCAAGCCTTGTGCTCCAACCACTGTTCCATTTAGCTGCCCTGTCTTATAAGAAATATTAATAGATCTTAGAAATATTCTTAATGGAATTAAAACAAAAAAAAATCCTGACAAAACTGAATTTAGAGTAGAAAGGCTACCACCTCTCACCTCATCAATCTTGATTTCTGATCCCAGCATCTAATCCCAACATTCCATTTTCATGTTTAGAATTTGGATAACATTGGACAAATTGCCTAGCCTAATCTAGCCTCAGTTTCCTCATCTTTAAAATGAGGACTTTGGCCTAATTGATTTATACATTTCCTACCAGATCAAAATCTATGTTCCTATGTCTTTACTTAATAGAGAAATAGTATTAATCAAAAGCAAGTAAATAAACAGCTCGAGGACATTCTCTGAGTACTTTTATTAACTGGAAAGAAGTAGTTAGCATAGAAGTCAGTGCTTTCGTATTGGTTGCAGCAGGCTTGAATCTAATCCTGATTCTGTGGCAAATTGACCTTGTGACTAATCAAATCACTGATCAGAATTGACTTGCCAGTGCAGTTATGAGAAAAGTATTTTGCAAATTGGAAAGCTCTGTAAAAATGCGAGTTATAATTAGCTCAAGGATATAGTTATCATTCAGTAAATTTAACTGTTGTGTTTGGGTCTCATTTTGAGTTTGTTTACCGTTCTATAAAAGAAGTCTGAAAGACAAACAGTAACTCCTTACATATATGTGGAAGAATGTAAGTTCACATGGACAGACATATTGTGATTATTGATAAGGATTAATGGCTCACATATCCTTACCAGTCAGAAATCAATATTTGACTCCAAACACCAATCTCTAAACACCAAACAAACAAGATCTAAGCAAAATTCTCCCTTCTCTGGTGATTTGTATATTGCCTCTAAAAATGGTCTAGTGAACTTTGGAAAATATTAAAAATTTTATTTAAAAAAAAACAGCTCCTTTCACAAGCAAAATATGACTCTAGCAAAACAAGTATCCTCATGATGACCATTTACTTGGGAGGTCCCTTTCGAAGTTCTGTGGCAAGATCCAAATATTATCATTTCATGTAGTTAATTGGAGGGAATTTGTTCAATTGAATAGACTCTTCTGATTGGTCTCCTGTTGTCATTCCCCTCCATAGAATGTGAGTTCTTTGATGACCCTCTAAGTAGATCTGTTTTAGTTTTGTCTTTGAATCCTTACTTCCTGTCACATATAAGCATTTATTAAGTGCTTATTGAATTAATGAATAAATGAATGCATGAAAGATGAGTACTAGATGCCATGAGATAGTATATTCTTCAGGAAGACATGAAGTCAGCAGAGTTTGAAGAACAAAATCACAGTTCCTATTTCCAGTGAAAAGAAAGTTTTATGGCTTCTGATCACATTTTCTTTAATTAATAAAAGGATGCATCTCTGTGACTTTTTAGAGTCCATCTTTCATATAAAAGTCCAATATTATCTGATGGGAAGATGTTCTGTTAAAAACAAAGATTATTCTAGGTCTTGTTGGAGGGAAGGGGAGAGGAGACAGCTGCCTGTTTTTCTTCCTTTTTCTTTTTCTAAGAGGGTTATCTGGTTTCTTTCCTCTGGAGCATTTCAGCATTTTCCCTGAAAGTCAGACAATCTGAATTATTTTGTTGACTTCGTGGGAGGGAAGCTCCATCCTTCTGCTTATTGACTACCATCTTGTATTTCTACCTCATGATTGACAGGGCAACCAGAATATACAAGCAGAAAATCAATAATGCAGGACCTCTAGACAGTCCACTGATGCTCAGGAAGAAACTGGTTTTCAGGTCTCAATGGCAGTCAGTGATCAGAAAATGTAAAACTAGCCAGCCATGAATAGAAACAATGTAAAGACAGTCACTCGGTTTCTTTGCTTGAGAGGATTTTTATATTGGTTTCTTCTGTTTAAAATCAGTGATATTTCTGAAATTCTGGAAAGAAGGAAAGGAGGTGTGAAATGGGTAGATAGATAAGAAGAGAAAGGAGAAGGGGAAAGGAGAATGGAAGAAGAAAAAGGGTAAGAGGAAGGAGGAAAAGACAAGGAAAAGAAGGGGAAAAAAAGGTTGGAAAGGAAAGAGAATGGATGGGGAATTGAAATAGGGAAAAGACAGAAGAAAAGAGAGAAGGAAGAAGCAGGATCGAAGGGAAGAAGAATGGGGGTAGGAGGAGCCATAGAGGGGAATGATACAACAAAATGAAAAATTGGAAGATTACAATCTCTGTGCCTTTGCTTTTTCCTTGCCACACTAACCTGTCCCAAGCTGGAAACTTTTCAGATCCTAAATGGAAATTTGTCCTTTAACATACCATTTCCTTGTTCCATTGTAAATGACACTCGAGTAGACTTGAAAAATTCTGGACATTGCTTGCAAGTTAGCATTTTATCGCCAATTCAGTCTGCTACTCTTCTTCCTCTCCCCCCTATTCCTTCCCCTCCTTCAGCATCTCCTCTTTTACTTACTTTTTCTCTTTTCTTCCTCTCATCCTCCCCTCCTCTCCCTCTACCCTCCTCCTCTCTCCCTCTTTTTCCTCCAATTTTCTACTTCTTCCTCCTGCCCAACTCTCCTTCCCTCCCTCCTCTTCTCCCCTTCATCCCTTTCTCTTACATTTTCTCCTCCTCTCTTCCCTCTTTTTTCTCTCTTCTTTCTCCTTCTTTTACTTCCTTTTCTCCTAATCCTTCTGCTTTTTCTTCATCCTCCTCTTTCTTTCTTTTTCTTCCTATTTCTGTCCTGTCTCCTTCTCTTCCTGCCTTTCTACCTCCTCTTTCTCTCCTCTTCCTCCCTTGTTATTCCACCTTCTTCTCCTCTTCCTTCTTTCTTCCTCCTCTTTTCTTCCTGTTTGTCCTTTCTCCTTCTCTTCCTGCTTTTTCCATCTCCTTTTAATCTTCCCTTACTCCCCTGCTATTTTACCTTCTCCTCCTCCTCTGCCTTTTCTCTTTCTTTCTTTTCTTCTCCTCCTCTTCCTCTCCTCTTTCTCCTTTCTTTTTATCTTATTTATCTTATCCTCTTCCTCTTCTTCTTCCCTTCTCTTCTACCATAACTATTGCTCTAATTATAACCCATAAACCTTTGATGAGCTTCTGTTCCTTCAGTTGGAATGTGCTTCCAATGACTTCTCCCCACTAGGACCACTCTCTTGAGTTATTAAAATAATATCGTTTTAGTTTGGTATCTTTAATATAGAAATCCTAAATGAGCGACTTGCAAGGAGAAGAATTGGGAGGTTAAAAAAATTCTCTCTTCCTTAATGAAAATAAACTCTCTCTTCCAATATGCTATTTACATTATTATTAATTTTAAAAATGTGTAAGATAAGATACAGTTTATCTGTCAAGAGAGTTCACCATTACACCATTACATTACAAGAAATTACACCATCATGGTGTAATCTCTTGAAATGACAATTTTTTTTTCCAAATCCAAATGAAATGAGAGTTGACACAGAAATAGCTGGTGGGTTTCCCCTCCTTTAGGCAACAATAAAAGCAAAAAACAATGTTGATCAAATTGAATAGAAATTTTTCTCAAAAAAAACATTTAAGAAAAGTGCAGTTTCCTTCATAGTCCTATAAGATGTGCTCATGAAGAAAATGTGATGTTCATAAAATAATGAGATCATAGTTTTATAATTGAAAGAGACTTTTTAAGATAATTTAATCCAACTCTTCTTTTTCACTCATGAGGAAATTAAGGCACTAAAATGCTTCTCCTAGGGCACCGAGGAAGTAAGGGGCAGAGCCAAGATTGCCTCCTGCCTCTTGCGTCCTGCCTCCTGCACCTGCCTCCAAGATGAGCTCTCTTTCCCATGCACTAAGCTGTCAAGTGATGTCTTATGCATTGGATCCAAGCAATAGGGGTGAAACCTCATTCTTCAGACAAGGCCAGAGTTTTTTTGACTCCACTCCTACAGTGATTTTATACAAGATAAATACCCATAAATGGCTGGCAGGAACTTAAGTTGTTTAGATCAATTGTAAACAGGAAAAGACCTATACTGTAGGATCTGGTGTAATGAATAGTGAGCAGGACTATGGGCAGCCAACTGAACCTCTCAATGGCTCAAAGTAACTCTCTAAAACCCAAAGTTGCTGAAAAGAGGTAGATCTGTATTGATAAAAGAAGCTTCCTCATCAAGAATTCCCTATAACAACAAAACAGAAGGTCTTGTGTCCCCTCTCTCCTTTACCAGAAAGAATAAAGAAAATTAATTCTGAAATGTAAGGAAATGGACCATGTATTACAGTTTGTAAAACTCTTGAAAAATTTGACCTGAGCAGTGGAGGGAGGCATCTGATAGTTAAAGAAACTTTTTTATTTATTAAAAAATCATCATCATAATAATAATTGTCATTTATTTAACACTTAAAAAAAATCTGACTTGCAAGCTTCCTGACTGGGAACATCTCTCTACCAAGAGAGGTCATAACCTGCTCTGTAGACTAAAAATTTACGGAGTTGCCTGGGACATGGAGAAATCAGAAAATTTGCCAATAGTTTCCACAGACAGTATATGTCAAGAAAGGTACTTGAACCTAGGTTCAAACACTCTGTCTACTATGCCATTTTGTGTAGGTACCTTCTTTGATCTTCTTAACAGTCCAGTGATGCTGATGAAGTACTTCTTTTCTAAATCTCAGGTCTATGGGGTGTGAAGGGAGGATTGCCATGTCTGATGTGAGGGCTTGTTGAGCCCTTTTCAGGACTGATCATCCACCTTTTCGGTCCACCTGTCACCCAACTCTCACCTTTAGCTCCAAAAAGCTATAGCATGTGCAGTAGCCACAACAGGTAAACCATTTTGGCAGACAGGCTAAATCAGATTGAAGAACAAGGAATCATAAGGGATTTAATAAAGTTTAATTAAGTTTAAGGAATTTGCATTCCTACATGGAAAGATGATCATTTTAACTCATAAGAACTTTCTGATTATTAAAATAGTTACAAAGAATATATATAGACAGAGGGAACAGATGTGAATTGAATATGAAGGGATGATATCTTTTAAAAAATAAGATTAATTGATGAGAGAAGAACGCACAAGGAGAAAGGGAAAGGGAAAAGTAAAATGAGGTAAATCACCTGGCATAAAAGAGTCAAGAAAAGGCTTTTACAATGGAAGGAGAAGTGGGGGAGGGAGTAACCTGAAGCAGAGGCAACATACAAACTCAATTGGGTATAGAAATCTATCTTACCTACAGTTAAGCAGAAAAAGAAAGGCACAGAAGGAGGAGGTGGGGTGATAGAAGGGAGGACAGATGGAGGGAGGAGGTGATCAGAGTTAAACACTTTGGAGGAGCAACAGAGTGAAAAGGATAGAGAGAATGAAATAAACGTGGAAGGGGGAAATGAGTGGAGGGAAATATAGATAGCAATAGTAATCGGGAAAATAATTGAGCAACTTTTTGAAAAAGTCCTCATTTCTCAAATATAGTAAACTAAGTCAAATTTATATTTAAAAATAAGTCATTCCTCAATTGATAAATGACCAAAATATATGAAATTTTCAGTTGAAGTAACTAAAGCTATCTATAGCCATGTAAAAAAGCTCTAAATCACTATTAATTGGAATAATGCAAATTAAAATAATTCTGAGGTATTACCTCATACCTATTAGATTGGCTAATATAACAGAAAAGAAAAATGACAAATAATGGAGGGAATGTGGGGAAAATGAGACATTAATGCACTACTGGTGAAATTGTGAACAGATTCCGTCATTCCATAGAATAATTTGGAACTATGCCCAAAGGTCTATAAAACCATGTATATCCTTTGACCTCCTAGAAGAAGGGGGAGGAGGAGGGAAAAGAGGAAAAATAGGGGAAGGAGGAAAAGGGAAGAGGGAGGAGGAGGGGGAAGGAGAGAAGGGAAAGAGAAGGAGAGAAAGAGGGGGGAGGAAGTGGAGGGGGATGAGCAGGAGGGGAAGGAGAAAAGCTAGTATGTACTTTAAAATATAGTATGGTCTTACATAGATGCATAAGAATATATACATGTATATAACCTATATCTATGTATATGTATAAGTATATGTGTATATGTATATGTGTTTATATACATACATATGTTTAGGTATATATATATATATATATATATATATATATATATATATATATATGTAACTGTAGCTTCCTTGGGGACAGAGAAAGAGGAAGGGGGGAGAAATAAAGTAAAAATTTCATAAGAAAAAAAAAAGAAAACTTTAAGGAAGAAAAGATGGACACCTCTGAATATAATGGTAGTATTTACTATATAGACTTCCTTGAAATTTATCACTTTATATTTTAAATCCTCATGTTCTATTGTGCACATGGCAATATTTGTTTTCCTTATTTGTATTTAAAAATAAATACGAGAAAAAAAGAAGAAAAGTTTCCTTTAAAATGAATTGTAAAATGAATATTAATAACCACTTTTGTATATTTGAATAGTTTTTGTATTATAATGTTTAAATTCCAGAGATAACTTTCACCTAATAAAGGGGCTGGATGAGATGAAAAGAATTCAGGAAGACATTGATGAGGGAGAGAGGAAGGAAGAAGGAGCACTAAACATACTTTGAGGTACATCAGGTAAGAATCAGTGTCATCATTTCCCCAGACATTAAGTGTTAGGGTCAATCCTGTAAGTGATGATTTGCAAATCTTTTATAAAGTTTTTGTTTCCTTTAAGATTGGACATATCCTATATTAGGAAGTAAATAAAATAACAGATTCTTTGAAAAATCTGATTCGTATACACTATAATTAAAGCCTACTTTTCTTTTTAAAAAATGATGGCACAGAATAAAGGACATCATAAATTACATGAACAAATACTCATACTAAAATTTTCTCTGGGTGAACCATAATTTAAGTGAATTCAGTCTCAATATATTCTCTTGGAGACATGATCTCATAGCATCTGTCCAAAGCTGGGCTTTATTACCTGGGTGAGCAGTAATTTACTGATTTCCCATCTCTGACTCCACACAGACTTTTGTCTCAGTCATTCATTTGCTCATGGAATCCCAGAATCTCAGTAGTAAAAGGGAACCTGGAACCATCTAGTTCAATTGATAGATAAACAGTTGGTCCCCCTAACTCACATGGTCACTCAGCCTCTGGATGATTAAATTCTTCACCTATTAGAGCAGCCAATTTCACTTCTGGACAGTTATAATCATTATAACATTTTTGTTATGTTGGTGTAAAAACTGCCTCTTTGCCATGTTCATCCATTTCTCCTAGTTTTGTCTTTTGACTCAAGGAGAATAAATCTAATCTCTTTTCTACCTAAGTCTTCAAATACTTGAAGATAGCAATAAAATCTCCTTTGTGTTCTTTTAAAAATATATTGCATCTAAGTAAAGTATCTCCATTTCCTTTAAATAATCTTCATATGACATAATTTCCATTTCCTTCACTTTCCTGGGTGCCCTGGGTGCCCCTGAGTGCCTGGGAAATGCACTTATTTGTCAAGATCCTTTCTAAAACATGGCACATTACTATAGATGTTGTCTAACCAACGCAAAGTACAGAAGGACTATGACTTCCATAATCCTGAACAATATGTCTCTCTTACTATAGCCTGAGATCCTATTAGCTTTCTCCCTTCCCCTTTTTTGTCACTATGGTAGATTTATATTGATTCATTTTACACTAAACCCCCTAGATCTCTTTCATATACACATCACCTAACCACACATGTCACAACTGATCATTGTATAGTTCAGTCTTTTAACTCAAAATTGGTCCCTGCTTCTCCAGCATGCCTTTTTGCTTTGGACCTTAAACCTTTTACATCACACCTTTCAAATACACAAGGGACAGCATTATCATTTCTCTATCTAAGAGCTGGCCATTCCTAACACAATAGGTAGTCCTAAGCAGATGGATTGTGGGCCACATGCAGATCAAAACTCTCAAAATGTGGTCCAAAATAGATTAAAATGTAGTTTGTATCTGAACTTAGTATCATTGTATTAACAAAAAAAAAAGAAAGAAATATATAAATGTGTGTTTTCTAAGTCTATTTATGGTACCTAGAGATCTTTATGTCCAGTTTAGTGACCTCCATTTGCATTAAAATTTTATACCTCTCATGTAGAAGAAAAGAGTTGGTGGCCAGTCTATGCTTATAGTATGGAAACAACTGTTTTTCTTAAGATCAGAAATTTAGAACATCAATCCCCTTATTTTACAAATGAGAAAACATCAGGTCAATGACAGCAAAAGACATGGCTAAAAAAAACATAGATAATAAGTACCAATGGCAAGATTTATCTCTAGCTCCAGTTTCAGTATTATTTCCTCTGAGTTACATTTCTGCCTAAACTTAATAAATGGCAAATGCAGGTCCTGTCACTCATTGTTGGGCTCTTTTCCAGTCATGTTTTCCATAATCAGCATCTCTCACTTCCATAACCAAGTCTCTTGATCTTGACACCACCAATTGTGAGCATTTGTGATATCCCTAGCATTATTTTCTATTCTGATTTCTCCTGCAACTGTTTTTATGAGACTTGATCTGAAAGTCTCATTAAGTGTAATTAATAATTCCCTTGGTAAAAAGTATTTATCCATAAACACTTTCAGAGAACTCATGTACCAATTAAGGTAATGTTCTGGTATAGGTAAAGGTAAATTCCCTCATTAAGCCCTACCTTTTTCCAGGTGATGGGGAAGTTAGTGAATAGCAGTTTATTCCCCTGGAGTAAATTAGTTATTTTTATAACAAGCCTTTTGCTATTATTGTTATTTGCTTATCATCCTTCCTTGTGTGACATGAAAATATTGGATTTTGTATAGTTTTTATTAGTCTTATGATGGAAGAATGAGAATGACAGGTCTGGAGCCCACACAACTTGAACCAAAAGTTCAGTTACTTGAACAGTCACCTTCTTTATCCTCTAGGATTAGTGGAGGTTAATCTTAACTTAACCACACACAAATCCTGCAATCACTTATCCACTGATGTCATAAATCCATCAGAATCCTTACACACTACACACACACATATACACCCACACACCTATGTGTGTGAGAGACAGAGACAGAGGCAGACAGAGATAGAGACAAAGATAGAGAGACACACAAGAGACAGGGAATGAAAGACAGAATAGAAGGAAGGGAGGAAGGGAGGAAGGGAGGAAGGAGGAAGGGAGGGAGGGAGGGGAGGAGGGAAGGGAGGAAAGGAAGGAGAAGAAAGGAAGGAAGGAAGGAAGGAAGGAAGGAAGGAAGGAAGGAAGGAAGGAAGGAAGGAAGGAAGGAAAGAGAAAAGGGAAGGAAGGAAGAGAAGAAGGGAAGAAGGAAGACAGAGGAAAGAAGGAAGGAAGGAAGAGAGAGAGAAGAAGAGAGGAAGGAAGAGAGGGAGGAAGGAGAGAGGGGGAAGGAAAGGAAGGAAAGGAAAGAGGGAAGGAAGGAGGAAAGGAAAGAGAAAGGGAGGGAAGGAAAGGGGTAGGGAGGGAAGGAAAGAGGTAGGAAGGGAAGGAAGGAGGGAGGAAGAGAGTAAAGGAAAGACAGAGGGAAGGAGGGAAGAAGGGAGGGAAAGAAGGAGGAAAGGAGGAAGAAAGGGAAGGAGAAATGAAGGGAGGGAAAGAAGAAAGGAAGGAGAGAGGTAAGGAACTTAGGGAAGGAAGACTGACAGCAGGCAAGGAGAGGGGGGAGATTAACACACAGAGAGTAATAGGGATAAAGAAGAATGAAAGATACCAGACTCACTGACAGGGAAACAAGGAGAAAAAAAAGCAGCAGACTGACTGACTGAAGGACAGGGAGACAGACAAGGGGGAAGTGAAGAAAGACAAGAGGTAGGTGGTAAGTCAAGTTGTGAAAAGAATTATTCATTTGACTAACATGCTGTAATTGTCACAAATTGCTACTTAATTATGGACACTCTAATATTTAATGAATCTCTATTATGAGAAATTCAATCTCCTCCTTTGTATGCTGTGCTTTCTTTCAAGTAGAATTGCTTTCTCATATATCTTTTACATGTCTCTTGTTATCACCATAATATTCACCACGATCTCCAATCATCCCTGTCACCCTTCTATTGCCACAATGTCATCACTAACATCACTAGAATCAGTTTCATAACCGCTATCCATATTCCCAACCCCATCACTTTTACCACCAGCATTTCTATAATTACTATCAATTCCATCATCATCAAAGAATTTCAAAATTTCAATTCAGAGAAGTTAAAAAGCTCATGTTTGAATAGAAATTTACCTTAAAATGGAAGAAAATAGGGACATAAATTTAGAACAGGAAAAAACACCTGAGGTCATGTCCCCTCAACCTTCATCCTGTTCAAAACTTAACTACCTCTTATTTGGATTACTGTAGAAACCCCCTAGATGGTTTACCTTCCTCTAGTCTCTCCCCACTCTATTCTGCCCTCATAAAGATGAGTGATTTTTCTTAAGTTCAGATAAACCTTCCCTACTCAATAAATTCAGTATTTACCTTCTAATTCTAGAATAAAATACTGTTTAGTCTTGAAAAATTCTTTATAACTGAATCTTTCCTATTAATCTTGGGAGACATTATTCCCTTCTACACACATAATATCCCATTTCCCAACTTCATTTTTTTACATTAACTATTTCCTTACACCAGGATTGTTTTAACTCCCCACTTCTGCTTTTTTTGAATTACTGACTTCTCCGAAGACTTAAGTCAACTGCCATCATCTGCAAAACTTTCCTCAATTGCTCTTTCCTGTTACTTCTGACTTCCTCCATAAGATTACCTTGTATCTACTTTACCTGCATTATATATGTCCTCTTAAGAGATGTCAGTTCCTTGAAGGCAGGGGTTGTATTTTTGCTTTTGTTTTGTATACCCCTCTGTTTTGTCCAATCCTAGAATATAATCATTATTTAATAAATGTGTTGATTTATTCATTGATCTAATCAAACCTTCTCATATAACATATGAGAAAATGGAGACTCAGAGTTTCGGTGATTTGCCAATAGTTACAAAGATATCATAGCATTATAGTTTGAATTTGAATCCACATTTTCTGGTTCCAGTACCATCATGGCTTCCCCTGCATCATGAGACTCTCATCCCTAAATGGTGATCATTCAACCTTTGTTTAAAAACAACTAATGATTGAAAACCCATCACCTCCAGAGGCAACTAATTATATCATTTGACTGCTCTATTTATTAGACTCTTTCCATGTTTCAAGAATAAATTCATTTCATTTCCAATCTTCTTTTCCATATGGATTCAAACAGAAAATATTTAATACCCCTTTCCCCTAACAGACTCCATATCTCCTCTAAGTCTTTTTTCTCCAGGTTAAAAATGCCTAGTTCCTCAAACTGATCATCATATAACATAACACGAGGACTATCACCATCTCTATTGTCCACATTTATTGATAATAAATCATAATTTCACTACTCCACTCATTCAATTCTGAGACCCCATATGGATCATGATCCACAATTTAAGAAGACAGGCTCTAGATTATCTTCTTCCTAAATCTAAGAGGACATTAGCTTTCACAACTGTTTTAGTAATGTCTTAACATATGTTCAACAGATACACAATTCAAGAAATCAGCATCCCAAGTATAGCATTGGGATTTTAGTGAAAAAGGTGTTAAGTGACTTGCTTAGACTCACACAGCTCATAGGTGTCTGAAGAAGAATTTGGATTTAGATCATTAAGACAAGTAACGTTCTTATTATGTCCCCAATGATCTTGGATATCATATTTCTATGAGTTTCATTCCTTCTATCATTTCTAATCAAACAATAACAAGTTCTTGGCAAAAAAGACAGAAAAAAAACCAGAATTGAGTAACTTGGTATTCTCTCATTGGTTATCATTATCCATTTCTTTCAAGCAATTTTCTTTTTTCAACTTTCATCTCCTTTCCCTCACTTCCCCCTATTTAAAGGCCTGAATGAGCTGTCACTACTGAGCTCCCAGTCTTTAGCAGCCACATGAGAAAAAGAAAGGAGGGAGGGAAAAAAACGGAAGAGAGAGGATCAACATGTTTTTCACACTGAGACTAATAGTAAAGCCAGTTGACTGTGATATCACTTAACCAGGGTCCTTCTGACCTAAGTAAGGATAAATTAACTGTCCCATTTCTTCACATCTCCCTCTGGGGAGCTTTCTGTAACACAGCCATGCATCTGGTTTGCAGTGCAGTGATTTTTCAAAGACTTGAGCATAATTTAAACAAGGAAAGCCCAAGTTTTTTCAAGAATCAGGCTATTGCAATTGGGGCAAAAAATGGAAGATTGTTGGCTTCCTTATTGGTTTTACTGTCCCAAATCTCTCCTCACTCCAGTCCATGATACACTCAGTCTTTTACCTAAAGTTTAAGTATGACCAAGCATGTCACTCTCACTCAATAAACTTTTAGGGTTCTTCAAGGGTCAAAAATAAACTCTCTAGTATTTAAAATTTCTCCCAATCCATTCCAATCTATTTTATTTACAGCATTATTTTAAAAAATTGTTCCCCTTTATATGCACTATGACCAGTCAAAATGGACATCTTAGTGTTCTTCATAAATGACATTGCATCTCAGCTTTAGACCTTGCCTTTTGATATAGTCCAATTCCTAGAATTGACATATTTCCTTCTCACCTCCCTTTGTCTTCCAAGTATTTTCTTCCAGGCTCAGATCAAATACTACATTTTACATGAAGTTCTTCCTATACCTTCCACCTTTCCACTGCCCTCTTCTTACTTCCCCCATACACACTCCACAAATAGCCAAAATCTATATACCCGTCACAGATGGCATCACATAGTAGATAAGAGACTTAACCTCAAAGCTTACAGAAACTTAAATCTTTTATTTTATACTTACTGTATAACCCTAATGCAATCCATGGAACATATTAAGTGCTTACTTAATGCTGATTGAGTGAGTGAGTGAACAAGGCACTTGTCTTCATGGTACTCTAGCTAGGCAACTCTCAAATGATATGTTGCAGAGGAAGTATTGACTTACATGGGGGATGGGGAGGGTCTCCTCATCTTAGAGTTTCCTATACTGAAACCACAGATCCAATCTCCGTCTCTTTGACTTTTTCTTGAATACATGTGTGTATATGTGTATATGCATAAAAAGAGATGTATGAAGATATAAATATATATATATATATATATATATATATATATGTGTGTGTGTGTGTGTGTGTGTGTGTGTGTGTGTGTGTATGTATAAAAGTGTAGAGGGTCAGAACTCCAGAGAAGTATACTTACTTGAAACAAGATGTTAACTCAGTAGAATTGATGAAATGGTGGTTCTCTAGTTCACATATAATCAGTATGCTGTAATGATATAATTACAATAAAGTATGTAAGGACTGGCAATGAGATATTCTATTTTTGACCATTCTCCTAGTGGCTCTCCTGCCTCCTTCACTCCTCCAGAAAGCTAGCCCGAAAATTACATAAAAGTACATAAAAACTAAAAGACTTAGCTACTCTAATCAATATAATGACCCAGGACAATTTCAAAGGACTCCTGATGAAAAATGCTATCCTCCTCCACAGGAACAACTGATGAACTCTACAAATTGAGATTTTTTTCCATTTTCTTCATTTATCTTTTTTTGCAACATGACTAATATAGAAATATGTTGCATTAATTAATATGATATCATATTACTTGACTTCTCAATAGATAGGGGAGAGGCTGGAGAGGAGAGAATTTGGAACTCAATGTAGAAAAGAATATTTGAACTATTATTTTTAAATATTTTACATATGTTGATATGTACATAAATATAAACATGTATATATATTTACATGTTGTCATGTCTCTCTCAAAAGAGTATAAATTTTCCAAGGATTAAGAATTGTTTACTTTTGTCTTTGTATTCTCAATGCACCTTCTTAGATCAATGCTAAGAATGTAGTAGGTACTTAATAAATGCTTGATTAACTTATTAGCCAAAATCAGCCTAAATCTACTAAATTAGGAAGAGATGCCCCTTCTTGCTTCAGAGTCAGAAAATTCATTGATTGCTATATAGGCTCTTTTAGTCACTAATCCCTGCAGACCACCTAATTTCCTTATCTTATGGAATTATAGCAATGAAGAAGGAAAGGATGTTGTATTACTTTTTGGGTTCTTCAACTACCCAGCCACAAACTTCTAATAACTTAACACAAATCACCAGGGATTTAGAAGGTCCAGCTCATACAAAATATGTGAGTTGAGCCCCTATACCCAATTACACAGTCCTGAGATATGGTGCCATAAATTGGTTTTCTTATTTCATGACAGGACCATTGCTAGCTGGAAAGCTCTCTTTTCCCTGACATTCTGTATTTTTCCAATACTATCTGCTTAATCTTCCCTTAGTTTCCCTGATCACTGATCAATCAAAAGCTATATTTATTGCTTCTGGGCAGCTTGATCATGGACATCTGACAGGACTTAAGTCAACCAGTAGCTGATTTAGAGAGGAAATTCAAAACTAAGGAAATAGTAATTATCATCCTCACCAGCAGTTGATATTTATATAGTGCTTTACTTATAAAGTAGTTTAACTTGATTCTCACAACAACAACAAACTGCATTTTTTGATAATCTACAAGTGTTATTGTCCTCTATGAGTATAATCATTAGCAAAAATTTTTATATTCTAAGTATATTCATGAGTATAAATTTTTATAGTCGATAAGTATTATTATTGCCATTTTACAGATGAAGAAATTGAGAGTAAGAGATTTATAGTCACATGGCTAGCAAATAGGAAAAGAAGGCTTTGAACTCAGGTCTAACTTCAATTTTCGGCCCAGGATACATTCCATTCCATTTTTCTAATTCTCCAAAAGGCAAACAAATCCATGATGAAGAGGATGGACATCAGGAAGTCCTGAGTTCCAATACCAACTAGCTGTGTGATCTTGATCAAATTGCTTTACTCTGGAGTTCAGTGTTTCTTTTTTTTGTAAAAATGAAAATAAAAATAGCACTACTTCACAACATTGTTGCAAGGCTCAAATGAGACAAAGTATGTAACCTTTAGCACCATATATATTTTAGCTGTTATTGTTTCAGTCAAACAATCAAATATTTATTAAATACCTAGAACCATATACTAAACCCTAGGAATACAAAGACAAAATAAAACTAGTTCCTGCCTTCAAAAAGCTTACATTCTAATGGAGTTGATAAAATGGAATTATGAGTATTCACGGGATATTAAAAATTAGTCTAATTTGTAATTCTGGAAGGGGATGCACTCCAAATGGAGCAGCAATAAAGTTTCACATAGGATGTTATTCAGCCTCAACTGAGCCTTGACAGAAAGTAGAGGATCTGAGAGCCAAAATTTAGTAGGGCATGCATTCTAGAAATGGGAGACAAGTGTTGCAAAGGTTCATAGATTAGAAATGGGAAACAGCAAGAAGGCAGAGTTTAGGGAGGTCAAAAAGTATATAATAATGTAGAGAGGTTGTAGAAAATTTTAAATGTCAAAGAAGAAAGTTTAGGTTTGATGCTCTTGACAACCAGTAATCATAAGAGTTAGTTGAGCAGGATGAGGATTGATGTTCAGTTTTGCATTTTAAGAAAATCACTTCAATAGTTGAGGAAGGTAGATTGAAGTGGGGGGAGGCCAGAGGCAGGGGGACCAAACAGGAAGCATGTAGTACAGATGCAATAGTTCAGGTGAGAAGATAAGGGCCTAATTTAGGATTAGGAGTGAGGAGAAAACGAATGCAAATTACTAAGATAGAAACCACAAGATTTGGCAACTGATTAGATTTGTAGGGTGAGGAGTCACTGAGTTTGTTAAACTGGGTGACTAGAAGGATGTAAAGGTTAGTAATACCCTCAATGGTAAGAGGAAAAGTCTGAAAAGAAGGTGGATGGGAGCTAGCTGGGGAGGAGCTGATAAAGAGGGGGATGAGTTCTGTTTAGTGACATTTTGAATGTAAGATGCCCCTGGGACATATGTCTTAAAATTCCCAACAGGCAGTTGCCTGATTATAATTTACTATAATTTTTTATTATAATGGGTCACAACTGGATAAGGCCTGTAAATTAATGATGAAGTAGAAAATATAGACGTAGAGAGAGCTGATAGGTACTGTCTTGATCATTGAATAATCACAGCCTTTCATTTTATAGATTAGGAAATTGAGGTGGAGTGAGTTTAAGAGACTTTCCCACTGTGACAAAGCTAATAAGTATCTAAGATGGGATTAGAAAACAGGTCCTCAAAGAAGAATTAGAGATCATTACTGATCACAAAATAGAAAATTTCGACTATACCAAACTGAAAAGTTTTTGTACAAACAAAACTAATGCAGACAAGATTAGAAGGGAATCAATAAACTGGGAAAATATTTTTACAGTCAAAGGTTCTGATAAAGGCCTCATTTCCAAAATATATAGAGAATTAACTCTAATTTATAAAAAATCAAGTCATTCTCCAATTGAAAAATGGTCAAAGGATATGAACAGACAATTCTCAGATGAAAAAATTGAAACTATTTCTAGTCATATGAAAAGATGCTCCAAGTCATTATTAATCAGAGAAATGCAAATTAAGACAACTCTAAGATACCACTACACACCTGTCAGATTGGCTAAGATGACAGGAAAAAATAATGATGATTGTTGGAGGGGATGTGGGAAAACTGGGACATTGATGCATTGTTGGTGGAGTTGTGAACGAATCCAACCATTCTGGAGAGTAGTTTGGAACTATGCTCAAAAAGTTATCAAACTGTGCATACCCTTTGATCCAGCAGTGTTACTACTGGGCTTATATCCCAAAGAGATCATAAAGAAGGGAAAGGGACCTGTATGTGCACGAATGTTTGTGGCAGCCCTCTTTGTAGTGGCTAGAAACTGGAAACTGAGTGGATGCCCATCAGTTGGAGAATGGCTGAATAAATTGTGGTATATGAATATTATGGAATATTATTGTTCTGTAAGAAATGACCAACAGGATGATTTCAGAAAGGCCTGGAGAGACTTACACGAACTGATGCTGAGTGAAATGAGCAGGACCAGGAGATCATTATATACTTCAACAACAATACTATATGATGACCAGTTCTGATGGACCTGGCCATCCTCAGCAAGGAGATCAACCAAATCATTTCCAATGGAGCAGTAATGAACTGAACCAGCTATGCCCAGAGAAAGAACTCTGGGAGATGACTAAAAACCATTACATTGAATTCCCAATCCCTATATTCATGCCCACCTGCATTTTTGATTTCCTTCACAAGCTAATTGTACAATATTTCAGAGTCTGATTCTTTTTGTACAGCAAAATAACAGTTTGGTCATGTATACTTATTGTGTATCTAATTTATATTTTAATATATTTAACATCTACTGGTCATCCTGCCATCTGGGGGAGGGGGTGGGAGGTAAGAGGTGAAAAATTGGAACAAGAGGTTTGGCAATTGTTAATGCTGTAAAGTTACCCATACCTATAACCTGTAAATAAAAAGCTATTAAATAAAAATAAATAAATAAATAAACAAAACATTAAAGCTCTCAAAAAAAAAAAAAAAGAAAGAAAGAAAAAAGAAAGAAAACAGGTCCTTTCTGACTCTATTCTATTCCCTATTCCAAGATGCTCCAAATGCTGGTTTTAAATCCTGGCACTGCCACATATTACTCTGGGTTCTTTTGGTAAATCACTTCATCTTTAAATTGAAGGGATTAGACTAGGTGGCCTCTGACATCCTTTCTAGTTGTTTATGATTCTGGTCCTGGTACCTCTCAGGTTTTTAGCTTCTTTATCTGTAAATAAGAAGAAACTTGATAATCTATCCCTTCCCATCCCTTCTAGATAGATGATCTTTTTTTTAAGATGATCTTTTTTTTATTAAGGTCTCATATTTTCAGTATGTATAGATAGTTTTCAACATTCACCCTTGCAAAACTTGTGTTTTTTCTCCTTTTCTTCCCCCCACCCTTTCCCCTAGATGGCAAGTAATATACTATATTATATATGTAATATATATTAAACATGTGTAATTCTTCTGCACATATTTCCACAATTATCATGCAGCACAAGAGAAAACATCAAAAAAAAAGGAAAAAATGAGAAAGAAAACATAATGAAAACAAACAACAACAAAAAGTGAAAATACTGTGTTGTGATCCACATACAGTCCCCACAGTTCTCTCTGGGTGCAAATGGCACTCTCCATCACAAGACCATTGGAACTGGTCTGAATCACCTCACTTTTGAAAAGAGCCATGGCCATCAGACTGATCAGATAGATGATCTATATCAGACAGATTGATCTCTATCATCTTTTCAAAACTGATCAGAGAGATGATCTATATCAGACACATTGATCTCGATCATCTTTTCAGTATCTATCAGAGATGATCTATATTAGACAGATTGATTTCTATCATCTTTTCAGAACTGATCAGAGAGATAATTTATATCAGATTGATCTCTATCATCTTTTCAGTATCAATCAGAGATGATCTATATCAGACAGATTGATCCATATCATCTTTTCAGAACTGTTCAGAGAAATGCTCTATAGCAGACAGAATGATCTCTATCATCTTTTCAGAACTGATCAGATAGATGATCTGTATCAGATAGATTGATCTATATCATCTTTTCAGTATTGATCAGATAGATGATCTATATATTAGACAGCTTGATCTATATCATCTTTTCTCAGGAACTATGATAAAGGTGAAAAATGTTACTTTAAGAGTCTGAAGAGCATTCTTTCCCAAACAAAAAGCTTCCCTATAAATTGTGCTCTTCACAAAAGTTAGCCGAGGAGTTTCCCCGAACGGCCTCACTTCACAGGCTCTAAGCACAGTGCAGTCAGAGCTGATGACCTGACATCTACCACGGGAGCCAAGACCTGGCAAGAAGCAGATGGTGTCATATTCTCCGGCCCTCACTGTCCGGTTGAGCCCAGCACCTGACAAAGACAAGCTGAAATGTTTCTCCTTTCACAGAGCATCGCGCACACAAGGAGTGGGCGAGCAAGGGCACCGGTGACCAGAGGCAGCGGCAAGCTACAGCAGGAAGCAGGAGAGCTCGAGGCAGCAGGTGCGTCGGGATGGCTGGAAGACAGGAAGGGCAGCGGGAGGTCACTGTCTCTCCCCGTCCACTTAGTGCAGCGAGGGGAACAGTTTGCAAGTCAGATTCTAAGAGGGCCAGAGGAAACTCAGTCAGAGGGAAACGAGAGGCCCAACTCATGAGTGGCCAGATGGACAGTCAGGTCAGAGGTCGCAGAATCAGTCACACAATGCCACATAAAGCAGCAGGCTGGCACTAATGAAGGGGTAGGGATCGGGGCACCCGGAATAGGAGGCGGATGGTGGGAAATGGAGATGAACTTGCTGAAGCGGCCTCCCAGCTAGAGGAAGAAAGGGGGAGGGAGGAAGTCAAGCTTCTCTTTGAGACTCTCATTCTGCCCGTCACAAACACTTAGAGAACCCTGGAATCTCAGAACTGGGAAGGACCTCCAAGGTCATGGAGGTCAATTATTACCTGAGTCAGAATTCCCACAGCTACTGTCCCGACAAGCCCGAGGTTGTGCTTGTCATTATAAATGCTGGTGGAATCCCCCTAGCAATGAGAAACTCACTACCTAATGAGGCACTTTGTGAACAGCAGTGCTAATTACTGGGGGGATGACATCGAAAAGCTGCATGCCCGGGAAAGGAGGACCACTAATATATTAAAGATGAGGAAAAATTAAAATAGTGAGGGAGAGCTGATGGGAGTCCACACTGATGCATCGCCTTCTGTCTAGAGAAGGAGATAAAGAGGATTGGGAGTGGACTACCTGTGTGAACTTAGAGAAGAACATGGATGCTTCACTCAGGGTAGGTAGACATGGGTGGGCTGTGGTTAGTATAGTTGGAAGGGTCACCTTTATCCATGAAATCACAAAGTATTATAGCATAGAGTACATAACAGTTAGTATAAAGCAGAAATCAGGGCATTAGTATAGTTGGAAGGGTTACCTGTATCTATGAGATCACAAAATATTATAGCATAGAGTATATATAATATATAGTATAAAGAACAAATCAGGACATGGGTGGGCTGTGATTAGTATAGTTAGAAGGATTATCTATATCCATGAGATCACAAAGTACTTTAGTATATAGTACATACAGTTAGTATAAAGCAGAAATCAGGGCATTAGTATAGTTGGAAGGGTTACCTATATCCATGAGATCACAAAGTATCACAGCATATAGTATATACAGTTAGTATAAAGCAAAAATCAGGGCATTAATATAGTTGGGAGGGTCATCTATATCCATGAGATCACAAATTATCCTAGCATATAGCACATATAGTATATAGTATAAAGCAGAAATCAGGACATGGGTGGGCTGTGATTAGTATAGTTAGAAGGATTATCTATATCCATGAGATCACAAAGTACTTTAGTATATAGTACATACAGTTAGTATAAAGCAGAAATCAGGGCATTAGTATAGTTGGAAGGGTTACCTATATCCATGAGATCACAAATTATCCTAGCATATAGCACACATAGTATATAGTATAAAGCAGAAATCAGGGCATGGATAGGCTGTCATTAGTATAGTTGGAAGGGTTACTTATATCCATGAGATCACAAATTATCCTAGCATATAGCACATATAGTATATAGTATAAAGCAGAAATCAGGACATGGGTGGGCTGTGATTAGTATAGTTAGAAGGATTATCTATATCCATGAGATCACAAAGTACTTTAGTATATAGTACATACAGTTAGTATAAAGCAGAAATCAGGGCATTAGTATAGTTGGAAGGGTTACCTATATCCATGAGATCACAAAGTATCACAGCATATAGTATATACAGTTAGTATAAAGCAAAAATCAGGGCATTAATATAGTTGGGAGGGTCATCTATATCCATGAGATCACAAAGTATTTTAGTATGTAGTTTAAAGCAGAAATCAGGGCATGGGTGAGATGTGATTACTATAGTGGAAGGATTGCTTATATCTATGAGATCACAAATTATTTTAGTATATAGCACATGTAATATGTAGTATAAAGCAGAAATCAGGACATGGGTGGACTGTGATTAGTATAGTTGGAAGGGTTACCTATATCCATGAGATCACAAATTATCCTAGCATATAGCACATATAGTATATAGTATAAAGCAGAAATCAGGACATGGGTGGGCTGTGATTAGTATAGTTGGAAGGGTTACCTATATCCATGAGATCACAAATTATCCTAGCATATAGCACACATAGTATATAGTATAAAGCAGAAATCAGGACATGGGTGGGCTGTGATTAGTATAGTTAGAAGGATTATCTATATCCATGAGATCACAAAGTACTTTAGTATATAGTACATACAGTTAGTATAAAGCAGAAATCAGGGCATTAGTATAGTTGGAAGGGTTACCTATATCCATGAGATCACAAAGTATCACAGCATATAGTATATACAGTTAGTATAAAGCAAAAATCAGGGCATTAATATAGTTGGGAGGGTCATCTATATCCATGAGATCACAAAGTATTATAGTATATAGTATAAAGCAAAAATCAGGGCATTAATATAGTGGGAGGGTCATCTATATCCATGAGATCACAAATTATCCTAGCATATAGCACATATAGTATATAGTATAAAGCAGAAATCAGGACATGGGTGGGCTGTGATTAGTATAGTTAGAAGGATTATCTATATCCATGAGATCACAAAGTACTTTAGTATATAGTACATACAGTTAGTATAAAGCAGAAATCAGGGCATTAGTATAGTTGGAAGGGTTACCTATATCCATGAGATAACAAATTATCCTAGCATATAGCACACATAGTATATAGTATAAAGCAGAAATCAGGGCATGGATAGGCTGTCATTAGTATAGTTGGAAGGATTACTTATATCAATGAGATCATAAATTATTAGCAAATTGAAAGATTAAATGCTAGCAAACTTCTATTCTATTTTTTACAGAGTTGAAATCTGCCTCTCTATAACTCCCTACCCCATCTCAATTACTCCTGGCTCAGCCCTCTGGAGCCATGCAAACAAGTCTAATTGCATTTCCACATGTCAGCCATTGGAACCCTTTGAAGAAAATGATTGTCTCTCACAGGACAGTGCTAGGAACATCAAGGCTCACTAAATGAATGAGACAGACTAGCCAAGCTTCAAAAAGGCATCCTCAGTCCTTTTTCTCCAACTTCAACTAGCAGTAATTAAGTACCTACTATGTATCTGACACTATACTAGGCACCAGTGATTCAAAAACATACATACATACTTATGTGTGAAAATATATTCTTTACACTCTTGTGGGGAAAATATAGATAAGTAAATATATATATATATATATATATATATGTAAAAATATAGAAAAGTAAAGTATAAAAATATAAATAAGATACACATATATGTATGCACACATACATACACATATATACACAACATAAATACAGAGTAATAATAGGGTGGGAAATAATAGGGGAATTGGGAAAGACCTCTTGCAAGGGGAAATACTTGAGCTGAGAGTTGGAGAGAGTTAGGACTTCTAAGAAACAAAGGTGTGATTGGAAAACACTGCAGATCTATAGTATGGAAAGCCATTCAAAAATAAGGAGATGGGAAATGGTTGTTGTGTATGAGTAATGTCAGATGAGTTTTGTGTGGCTGGGAAATAAAGATAATGAGGAAGAGGAATGTGTGATTGTGCTTAAATTTGATTCAAAGTCGAATTGTATTCAATATTAAGAAGAGATGTTTATAGTTTATCTAAGAAAAATTGGGGTGCAGTGATGTTTCTTCAATAAAGATACAACATGATCAGACCTGATTTGTCAGCTATATGGAAGATAGATTAGAGAAGGAAGAGGCTGGAGGCAGGGAGACCAGTTAGGAGGCCATTTGGTACATCAGTCTAGTCATAGAAAATGAAAGTCTGAAGTAAGAGGAGAATAGAGAGAAATGATTGGATGGTATAGATGTAGAAATAAAGTGAATCAAGCTTCCTTTCCTCTCTGTGGCAGAATTAACTCAGCAGAGATCAGAGGCTTCCAAGAGTTGGAAATGTTGAATGTTGAACAATGGTCAGCAGAAATTCCTATTAATTTCATTGTTTCCCAAAGTCCTCCCCTGTTTATAGTTCCCAGGATTGTGATATATAAAGAAAACATGTCACCCCCCTCAGATTGTGCACTTCATTAACTCATTAGCAGGCCTTATAATGTGCTACAATAATCCATTAGCAGACATTAGCACAGTTAACACATACTCTTGCAGATGCTTAATTGACAGATTAGCTTTCCCTATCAAAGAGCAAGGTTCTAAAAGAATGGGACCCAGAACAGGTACATTGAGAGGAGAAAGGATTGCAGAAAGAAACTTGCATTTGGTACAAAAGAGGAAACTAAATTGTATAGTGGATGGAGCTCTGGGTATCAGAAAGACCTGATTTCAAATCTAGCCATAGATATTTATTGGCTGTGTGGCTGTGGGCAAATCACTTAACATCTCTTTGCCTCAATGTCTTCATCTGTAAATTAGGGATAATAATAACATCTACCTCCCTCGGTTGTTATAGAGGGTCCAATGAGATAATATTTGTAATGTGCCTGGCATATAGAAAATGCTATATAAGTATTAGTTATTATTATAATTAACCAGAGATAGTATTCCCCTTAATGGCAGTTCCTTCCTTCCTTCTGTTGAATATCTCTGCTTTATCCTGTATATATCATTTTTATACAAAGTTTGTTGTTGTTTATGTTTATTTTTTGCCACTCCTGTCAATTTTAAGCTCCTTAAGAGCAGGTACTAGGGACTGTTGTAGTTATTATTGTCCTGGTGTTGCCTTTCTGGAAATCTCCAATGCTCGGCACCTAAGGGATGCTTAATAAATGCACATAGACTTATTTGACTGAATGTTGAAAAAAAGGCATTGGAAGCAGAAATCAGAAAGGTACAGTGGAATGAAGATTGGATTTGGGATTTGGATATCTGGTGTTATTATTTATTAGCTGTGTGACCAAAAGTAACCCATATGACTTCTCTAAGTTTTACTTTTATCATATGGGAAATAGAGATAAAAATCTATTCATTGTATATTTTAAAAGGATCTTGTGAAGAAAGAACTCTCAGTTTGTAATAGATATGAAATTATATATATATATATATATATATATATATATATATATATATATATAAGTATTTGTGATACACAGAGAAAGAGGAAAGAGGAAAGAAGAGGGGGGAAGGGAGAGAGAAAGGGGAGAGAGAAGAGAGAGTGAGAGAAAAAGAGGAAAGAGAGAGAGAGGAAGAAACAGATACAGAGAGAAAAGAGAAGATACAAAGACAGGCAGAAGAAAACCATACAGAGAGAAATGGAAAGAGAAAGAGAGAGAGAGCGACAAAAACAGAGGGACAGAAAGAGACAAAGAATGAGAGAGAGAGAGAGAAGAGAAACAGAGAGAGATGGAGAAAGAGAGACAAAGAGAGACAAGAGAGAGACAGAGGGATAGAAAGAGACAGAGAATGAGTGAGGGGGAGGAAGGAAGGGAGGGAGGAAGAGAGAGAAAGGGAGAGAGGGAGGGAGGAAGGGAAGGGGGAAGGAGGAGATAAGGGAGCGAGAGAAGAGATAAAGGGAGAACACAAATACAGTAAGAGATGAGAAAGAGGAGGAAAGAAACAAAAAGGAGGGAGAAGACAAAGACGGAAGAGGAGAAAGAAATAGAGAGAAAGAGAAACAGAGAAAGGGGGAGGAGAGAGACAGTGAGGCAAAGATCAAAACAGACTGAGACAGAGAAAAGAAAAGGGGTGGAGTGGGGAGGACTGACACTGAGACCAACAGAGAGGGGAAAGAGACTGAGATGTGAAGCTAGGTTAAGTTTTAGCTTTATCATTTATCTTCCAGAATTCACACTCCTCCCAGATAGTCTTTAAGAAGCCACAGTAGCCCCTATGCCCCAAGGCAACAGAGCCAGAGGATGTAATAGGACCGGGAGAATTCTGGAAGAGGTGGGAGTCTCCACTGGCTATTCAGGAAGGATTCACATTTGGATCTTCTCACCCTGGAGCCTGAAGCTATATACATGAAAACAGAAAAGGGGACTAGGTAGGCTTTAAAAACTATTTTCTATAGCAGAGCACATTTTTATAGTCACACAATTTACTGAAAGAAAAAAAAGAATATAAGATCCCGCTGAATTTGCTATTTGCTGATATCAGAAAAGCTTTTGACTTGTTTGAGCATCACATAGCCTTAAAGGATACTTACTGTTCTGGCCCATGCATTTGTTAAGATTGTATGTAATTCCTTTATAAATTCAACTCCAGAAATACATTTTTTTCATTGACCCTCTGATTATACATGTCAAGGGAGGAATAAAATAGGGCAATTTCTGTGTGATAGCCAAGGGGAAACACCACCATCACAGAGAATAGCTATGTGTCAGGTCTAAATAGAACAGGGATTCCTATCATTGGTGAGGTTCTCTGGATATTATTGTTTACTGATTATACTCCATTGATCCTATCAAGTCCCATAATAGTATAGGGTCTCCTCAGTGAGGTGCACAATAATAACAAAGCAATCGACCTAACAACTCTATGCAGAAAAAACTCAATGGATAAAAATGACTGCTGTCTGGATGAAGACATGCTGTTTTACAATATGAGCTATTATTTCTTCCCAGTTTTGCCAAGGGCCAGCTTTGGGTGACAGAACCTGAGTCCTACCTCCTCCAATGTTTCAACTAATTAACAAAAGGAAAGACCCACAGTGTTCTAAAGCTGTTTAACTCTTGGAAAGATGTACTATATTAAAGTAGTGGACGCTCCTTTTAATGAAATGAAAGTCTTACCACAGAGAAAAAGAAAAAGGACATTATACTAGAATTCAGTTAGGTTTGTCGCGTACTATATGACTATAAACAAGTTACTTTAGGTCTTTAGATGTCTATTTAGAAGATCCAAATGAGAAGATGTCTATTGTCCATCATTAAATGGACAATAATTCGACCTCAGAATTGCATGGAGAGACTGGGCTAGATTGTACTTGAAAGATTGTGTATGGTTTTTTTAAATCTATTCCAAGCTGCAAAGACAGATCTTTTTAATATGCAATAGCCCTACCAGCAATCCTAAGGTAATGACCTAAATTTCTCTTGCCTGGTATGTAGCATAAATGGGCATAGACAGGGTGGAACATGAGAGATCAGCAATCGGACACAACTGGAATAACAAAGGAAGAATTGTTTTTACACAAGTAACTAAGTTTTTTAAAGTTTTTTTTTTCCTTCATAAATTTCCTACAGCAAACTTGGACAAGGAAAGAGCCACTTAGAAGAAATCTCCAAAGGAGTTGTACTCATCAGGGCTATAAATGGTCAGGAAATGGAACAGGCTGGAAAGCAGCAAAGATAATGGGATGTGTTGGACCACTCTAGGGTTAATAGCTCTGTTGCAGGACATCCTTGATCAGTCATTATTTAGCTGCATTTTCCATATGACCCTCCATGTCTATGCATATGCTCTTTACGATGTCCAAAATGCCTAAGGAAAAATAAAAAAGACAACTTACAAGAATGAGCTAAACAACTTAGGTCATGTAAATCCTGCCCTGTTCAGAATACAGTCCTAATTCTAAAAGAGAAATTCTCCAACTTACCAATGACCCTCCTGAAAGACAATGAGAGACATATGTATGCATCAAATGGCAAAATGTTCCTTCTAGTAAAATCATGTCACAAGACTGACTTTCCAAGGATAGGACTCCCATGTATTTTTCTCATTGTCATCCTTAATTCTTTCCATGTCTTATATAGTATAAACACACTGTTTCATATGTGTTTCCTCTTCCTGTGGTTATAAGATTCTCCAGGCTGTAAGTTAGTACTTGATAGGCAATTTTAAAACAGCCTTATTCAATAAAATGTGACTTTGGATTAAGGTGCTTTTGCACAGCTGCTCCTTATAAACTTGAATTTCAACAGGAAATCCCCAAAGAGTCATCATATTCAAGGACAAGCTATGTCCATAGTGATCCATTCAGCTTCACAAAATTCTAGCCAGATTTTCCAAGGTTTTAAACTGGATTACTCAAATGTTCTCCATTTACCTGCCCTGGTTGACTTGTTTTTTTTTTTTTGTTTGTTTTTTAGATTAATTAACTAATGTTTTGTCAATGCTTTTTTCGGTATTGTCCCTTTTTAAACTTTCCACCATTTAGTGGCAACTGTTTGCACAATGGATAGAGTTCTGTAGTTATTATGACTTCTTTGAGAGAGGAAGACCTGAGTCAAACACCTACTAGTTACATAACCCTAAGCAAGTCACTTAAGCTGTTTCCTCAATTGTAAAATGGGAAAAATAATAGCACCTACCTCATAGGATTGTTCTAAAAGTTAATAGAGGCAATATTTCTTTATAAAAATGCTTAGTGTAGTGCTTGACATATAGTAGGTGCTATATAAATGCTTACTGTCTACCTCCTTTCCTTAAAAGAACTCTGTCTTACAAAGAAATTTAATTAAGCAAAACAAACTAACAAGTTGGCTCTGATTTCTAATATATACCTCCATTCAAAACTATAGTCTACAACCTTTTGGCCAAGAGGAGGAAGTATATTTCATCGATTCTGTGGAAACAATTCATTATATTGATCAGCATTTTGATGCATTTCAAAGTTATTTTCAAATATATGTTTGTGGTCATTGTGCTAACTGTTGTCCTCCTTACTTCATTCTATATCAGTTCCTACAAATGTTTCCAAGTTTCTCTGATTCCTTCAGAAAACAAGTTTTCTCTGAAGATAAAGGGAGAAACTTGACTTTCTCAAGGTTCTTTGAATTCTGTATAGCCATATTTCTTACTATATAATAATATCTCACTATATTCATATATGACAATTTTTCAGATCTCCTCAACTAATGGATGCCCACTTTGTTCCAAGTGTTTTGTTTTGTTTTTTTTAAAGACCCACAAAACTGAAAAGAAAGAAAGAGAAAAGAAGGGAGGAAGGGACAGTGAGAAAAAGAAATACAAGAAGGGAGGGAGAAGAGAGGGATGGATTAAAAGAGAAAGAAAGGGAGGGGCAAAGATAGAGAGTGAAAGGTAAAAAGAACTTGAATTTTCTTCTATCTTTGCCCTCTGTCGGGGTGTATTGGCCTTGTGTTCCTGGAATCACTGTGGCAAAGTGGATAAAGTATTAGATTTAGAGCTGGATAACCTGGATTTAAATTCTTCTTCAGACATTTATCAGCTGTGTGATTATAAGCAATTTAATTGACTTCTGAAAGCTTCCATTTTCCATATATATATATATATATATATAAAATGAAGACAATATCTACAGTAGTTACATCATGGAGTCATGATGAGTCTCAAAAGAGCATTGTATAAAGTTAGAAATTAATCTGAAAGGGCTAGAGCTGCTTATATCCCTCTGCTCCTCTCAACAAAAAATTACTTTGTGTTTATAAGTCCATGCTTTCTTCTTATTTGGACACGTTTATATATTGAAAGAAGAGAAAGAATATTTATATAAGGAAAACTGAGGAAATTAGCTCCTCAGTACTTACAAAGAAACAGTCTTAGAGGACCTGAGAAAAACAGCCCCTCAGAGAACAATAACTTAACAAAGGTTAAAGTGGTCAAACTGTCTTGTTTCCTAGTAGCTCATTTACACATGACTCTTGTACAGATTTTATGGGTATTGATTGGAAAACACTGAAAACTAGAATTTTTTTGAGAACTATGGGGTAATCCTACAATGTTAATTTGTGTTGAGTCTAATATAGATGTGAATTTTGGTCTCTAATCATAAGATGGAGGTGAATTATTTCACGTAAGGAGTTGATGCTTTGAGACAAGCATAAATCAGCAAGTGGAATCATTAATTTAGGAGACAGAAAAATACCCAAAGATAGTGGAGCTGAGTGCAGGAGAAGAAAAAGACAAAAGAAGCTAAAAGGAGATCAGCTGCTTTGATCCAACTTCATGGAGGAAGAAAGATTTTACATACACTATTGGGAGCTGATATGATTGGAGGGAAACTCAGTGACTTGAAAGTGTGGATTAGAAAAAAAGAAGAATCCTCTCATATTTAAAGAGTTGACTGAGAATAAGGAGGGTAAACTACCTGAATATTTGTTTTTGTTCATTTGTTTTAGTCATATCTAACTCTTTGTGACCCTATTTGGGATTTCTTTGACAAAGATACAGGGATGGTTTGCCACTTTCTTCTCTAGCTCATTTTATATATGAGGAAACTGAGACAAATAAGATTAAATGACTTGCTCAGGGGTGACACAACTAGTAAGTGTCTAAAATCTATTTTCAACACAGGAATATGAGTCTCCCTGACTTCAGGCCTGGCACTCTATCCGTTGTTAAGCTACCCCACCTGCTGCCTATAGTTTGAAATATAGGAAACCTTCAGAGGTTTCTGTAACAGCAACAACAATAACTAGTACTTATATAGCACTTACTATGGACCAGACACCATGCTTAGAGCTTTGCAATATCTCTTTCTATCTTCTCAACAATCCTGGCAGGTTTTATAGTTAAGGAAAGGGGTTAAGTGACTAACTCACAATAACTAAGTTAATAAGTATATGAGGCTGAATTTGAAATCAGGTCTTTCTGACTCCAGACCCAGTACTCTTAACCATTACACCAATAATTACAGTCACCTGTGATTAAAAGAAACCCATGATCCCAGTAAGCAAACCGGCATCTTTGAGTATTGCAAACTGTTTTGCTGAGAGAGTTAATGCGGTATCTCAACCCAGTGAGAGAAAAGACCTGAATGTGTTTGAGATCCCAGGCTCTGGATCTCTGCTTTCCTTAAAAGTGCTTAATCCTATTTCAGCAACCCAAAAAGCAGCAGCCAGAAGAATTTCTGTGGAAGAGGCTCCCCCAAAAAGTGACCCTGCTCATCAGATGACATATATGATAGAAACTATTTCCTAAGGAGATCAAAGCCATCAAAGTCTTCAGTGAAAAGCTGTAATTTATCCTAGGACTGATGGATTTCGTCATGTATCAATTAGAAAGTGTAACCCAAGTTTTTGAGTGGAATATTATGATTATTTTTCTTTTTACCTTCTTGTTTTGTAAGTAAGAGTTAATGATATCACCTTGACTGATTTGGTTAATAGTGAAATATTGGCAGGGAGTTTCAGAAGATATAGCTGGAAATAGTAGCTATAATTCCTATTAATTAATCATTAATCATAGAATTAACCATAGAATCCTGAGCGTGAGTTGTAGCAACGTGACCGCTGTTTTGGTCAGCTCCCTTGCCTGCCAATATATGGCCAAGTTGGGAAAGTGGGTCAACTGTCATTAACCAAGACAGAAAGAACTAAAACTTAATGTTATGGTAGTGTTACTTATAATATACATATATATGCATATATGTGTACACACACACACACATATATATATATATATATATATATATATATATATATACATTTTTTCTCTCAAAAGACTGTAAATTCCTTGAAAGGTGGGTCTATTTTTGTTAATCTATGTAACCAAAGTACCAATCTGGTATTTAATAAGTATTTTATAAGTGGAATTTGTGGGGTTTTTAAATAAATTATATTCCTCTCAGAATTCCATTGTAATCGAAATCATTTTGTGCTTGCTGCCCATTTGATTTCTCACATCTGACTTCTTGGCTTCCTCTTCAGCAACTTCTGCACTTTGCCTAACCTCCCATTGACATCTTTGGCTCAACTTAATGGTAATCAAAGACTCTCTGGCAACCCTACCCTCAATCACTATGGCTTCTGACCATTAACCCCTTACCTCCCACCATGTTTTGGCTTGGTTTCAACCTTTTAACTGTGGACCACACTGCTTTTACCCCATCCTAACTCACTGCCTGAAAAGAAAAACTTTGAAAAAAGTTCAAGTTACTCTAGTTTTTCCTTATTGTGATATTTCTTTACTTTCCAAATGTACTTCCTTCACCTTCACTTTAGATGACACAAAGACATATATCCACCTTGGCTCCCTTAAGATAGATTTTTTTTTAAATCACCACTTTTCTCTTTCCAAGCCATCATACTCAGGATGCCTTAATTATGCAGTCCTCCTGGCAGGAACTAATGATATACTCATGCTGAGTGAGTTAATGTTCCTGGATATTCCTACCTTCCTCCTTCTTGGCCAACTAGTTCTCCTCCAGACAAAATGAACAAATAGGTACTTTTTGAACAATTCCCATGAAATCATGCTGCTCCAGGGCTCCAAAATACTCCATTGTAGGGAAAGAAGAAACTCCCTGGGAACCCAAGCTTTATGGATGCTGAGTCTAATGATGAACCAGTTTACAGACCGGATCTAAACTTGCATGATTTTTTGAAACATTAGAATTACAGTGGAAGTTAAAAGTATATTAATATTTCTGAGTTCCAAGGATTGCCTGCAAAGCTGTGCTATTTACTTGTTTAATACCTTTGGCAATGCAAAATCAATGTTATATAAGCATTTGCTAGAAGCGCCCCAAAAGCCCAACATGGGAAAGAAATCTGAGATGTGACATATTCGCTAATCTAAGATGACAGTAAACAAGCAGTAAAACAGGTTTCCAGATTTTTCAACACCCTTTTGCCTAACGCAAGCCACACTCCATCCTTGGAGAGGGCACTGAATTATTAGCATGGGAAAATCAAGACAATAAACATAACTTTGAAGGTTTTCTTCCAGTCTGGTAAACTTAAATAATGCCCCTGAGATGTATGAGATGTTCCTAGTTTGCAAAAAAGTAGGATGGAAACCAGAATGAGAGAATTTCAGACATAGATGGGACCCCACCTGTCTCTGAATAAAAAAAAAAAAACCTAGAAATGCTCTTTGTTGGAAGACCTCCAATGAGGCGCTTGCCCCATTCCCCTGGTAATCCATTATATTTTTGATAGTTCTATTATGAGGGAGATTACCTAACAACAAAGCAAAATGTTAAAGTAATTGAGGTCATGGATTTAAAGCTAGAAGATATCTCAGAGGCCATCTAGTTCAAGCCCCTTATTTTACAGATAAGAACACTGAGACCAGGGAGATTTAATGACTTGATAAGATCATGCAGGTAGTCAATAGTAGAGGTGGGATTGGAACCTAGCACCTCTGACTCTAGTACTCCTGCTCTTTCCTTTTCACAAGGCTGCTTTGCCTTCTACCCATTGTTTCTCATCCTGAGCCCAGTCACAATAATGATTAGAATTTGAGTTCAGCTATTCAACCAACTAGTTGCCAAATTTATCCAACCCATATTTTTTTTTATTTTTCCCCAAAAATAGAATGAAATACTATATCAAAAGAAATTTTGACCTACCAATCTAACAATCCTGTCAAAAAAGAAAATGAGGTTCATTTGTTATAAGCTATTCTTGATCAAGACAGGAGGATTCTTTATGACAACTGTTTTCTTCTCTAGATGGTCACTATCACTATAATCATATATTCCAGAAATTTGCTAAGCCCTAAAATTCCTCACCTGTAAAAATAAGAGAGTTGAGATAAGTGACTTCTATTGTCTCTTCCTGTTTGATGACTCTGTGTTTTTACATAGAGTCCAGAGACCTATGGACAAAGTCAACCTGACATGTAAATTAAGCAAGTCATTTCCAATGTGGTACAATTTGAAGAATTGTGGGAAAGACCCCACTCTCCATAAAAGGTAGGTTGTTAAGTATGTTAAGAGACTGTGCTAAGTGCTTAAGATATAAATGTATTCAAAAGCAAAAATGGTAGTTCCTAATCTCAAAGAGCTAACATTCAAATAAGGGAAGACACTCTTCTAAGTGAATCATGATCTAGGAGGGATGATTGGGTCTATGAAGCCACAGAAATATTGAAGAAAGCCACAGGGCAAGTTTTGGTATCTTCTTTCCAGGAATAGTAGTATTAATTTAATAATTGTGCCAATAATTTTGCCAATCATTCTAGAAAGAGTGACTTTATTGTTAATTAATTTATCAATTTGCTTTCCTCAGAGATAGCTAGCTGAAAATATAGCACTAAGGAAAGGAAGGTTTTGATGAGTAGGGAAAAGAGGCAAAGGGAGTTAGGATGAATGGGTCACAAATACCTAAGAAGAGCAGATCACAATGGGACACCATATTGATCATGAGATGCCAAGAAAAAGGACTATTAGAGGGCTCAGAAATGTTTTTAAAAGGAAGCATCAAATAATATCTTCTATTTTTCCACAATTTTGTCTAAAACAAGATATGTTTCCAATGATTCATCAAAGCATCCCCAAGTCTAAGAGATATCCTGATTAAAAGTGGAACTAGGAATGTAAAGGTAAATTTTAAAGCATAGGAAATTAGAAATATTAGAAAATAAATGATATTGTATAACATGATCTAGACTTAATTCCTCGACCCTTATTCATACTGGGACACATGATCTCAAGTCAGTTTCTATATCTCCCCTTCAAAATTACAGGAATATCCCTCAAGAGTTGGTGGTATATTTCTAATGCTAGAATTCACAAGTCCCTAATGACATGCTACTCACTCATGATTTTCAGTCAATATCAAATTAGTCAAATTTAATTTGATTTTTAGGAAGGAGTATTTTTTTCCCAATGAGGCAATTGGGGTCAAGTGACTTGCCCAGGGTCACACAGCTAGGACGTGCTGTGTCTGAGGTCAGATTTGAATTCAGATCCCCCTGACTTCAGGGCTGGTCCTCTATCCACTGCGCCACCTAGCTGCCCCTAGGAATGGGTATTTTCTAAGGTAAAATCAAAAGATCACATATAGGCATCCTTTGGAAATATTGTGGTTTCAGTTTCAGATTATTGCAGTAATGCATATATTGCAATAAAGTGACTTTTTGTTCCAGTGCATATAAAAGTTATATTTATGCAATAGAATATATATTATAGGCTATATTTATATTAGCCTATTAAGTGTGCATTCATATTGTGTCTAAAAATGTGCATACCTTAATATTAAAATACTTTGTTGTTAAAAATGCTATCATCAGAGTTTTTAGCAAATCATAATCTTTTTGCTTATGGAGGGTCTTGCCTCAGTATTTATGGCTGCTCACTGACCAGGTTCAAGGAGCTACAGTAATTTCTTAAAATAAATAAAAATAAAATAAAATGATGTGTTTGTCACATTAATTGACTTCTTTTCACTTGATCATTTTACAGAGCTTTGCAAGATTATTAATCGATCTAATTTCAATATTGTTATATCTCAGGGAATAAAGAGGCCTGAGGAAAGGAAGACAGACCAGGAATGGCAGGTTGCTGGATCAATCCAAATAGACAACATTTATCCATTAAGTTTGTTGTCTTATATGAATACTGTTTGTGGTACCCCCAAAACAATTATAAATACAATAATAATAATAAAATTATTACAAGAGGTGTAACATCAAAGATCACTGATCACAGGTCATCACAACAGATAAAATAATAATGAAAAAATGTAAAATATTGAGAGAATTACCAAAATGTGACATAATGTGAGCAAAATTTGTTGGAAAAATGTCAGGGGTAGACTTGTTCATGTAAGGGTAGTTTGTGGCTACTGAAAGGGAATTCAGTGACTTTACAGGGTAGGTTTCTCCAGGGTTCTTCCAAATTTCCCAATTCTCAAGTTTCTGAGCTGGCTTGCTATGTTAAAGAAGACCCATGGACTTTGATGCTCCATTCAGCAAATTCCTACACAACATCTGCAGAATGTTATTCCATTTCATCCAGTGGTTTCCAAGAACTTCTTGGACTAAAAGTCCTTACTTGATCTGATTTATTCCATGGAGAATCTAGGACTTGTTCACACTTAGTTCATCTCTCTGATAGGTTTATCAATTGGAGAATTATAAGTAAGCACCATTCTTACAAAAAAAAATAAGAGATCAAAACTGACATTTTTAGGAATTCATTATTCATAAACAATGCACATTTTGACCAATACAGAAAGGGAAAAGAAGAAAAAAATGTGTCAACATCAATATAAGGTATGAAGCAATAACAGACAGTGTATACTTTATGACTAATATGCAGAATGAGAATGAAGAATTTTTGGATGTGGCCTACATGGGAATTTTGTTTTGTTTAATTATATTTATCTGTCACAAGGTGTTTGTTTTTATCTTGATTTTCTTTTACAATAGAAAGAAGAGGCAGAAAATGGGAGAGGAATGGTTGATAAATGAAAAATAATTTACCAAAGAAACATGCAGCATTGTTTAATAAAGCATAGGACTTTTAATCAAGATGATACTAGTTCAAATGTTGCTTCTGGTATTTACCAGCTGTGTGAGTCTGGTAAGTCACTTAACAAGTACATCATCAGTAAGTAAGTCCATCATCAGTAAAACCAGGACAATGGACTTAATGGCCCATAAGTTATGGTCCAACTCTAAATTTAGTATGTAGCTTACTTTATATTTTTGTTTGCATGGTGAATCCTTCACTAAAGTGTAAGCTCTTTGAGAGTAAGGATTTTTTTTTTTTTTGCTTCTTTGTGTATCCCCAGCATTTGCTGCAGTATCTTATACATAAAAGTTGATTATTAAATGCTTGTTGATTCCTAAGTTTGCCTTCAGGAAAACCTGCCTAGTAATTATAACTGTCCAAAGCAAAATGGGTTGTTTTGAGCAGTGATGATTCCCTCTCTTAGACATATACAAGCAAAGGCTGGATACCTCAAGTCAAGTGTGTTATAGTGAGAATTTCTTTAAATTATTGGTTGAACTCGAGGGTACCTAAGGTGCCTTCCAAACCTCAAATCTCTGATTTTATGATTCTATATTGGTAGAAGGAATTTCCTTACTAATAAAAAACACCAAATTAATAAAATATTGATAAGATTGATATAATAAAATTCTACACGAGGTCACAAAATCTCATTTTAACATTCTTTAAGCTTTTACCCATGTCCCAAATTACACACATCAATAATAGCATGAACTAGCAGTTTAGCCCCAGAAGTATAAACATTCCTGGGCACTCTTCTGCCCAACATATGCAGACTGTTCACTACCTGCACAAAAAGAGTGTCCCTTTGGCACTGACTGGCTGCTCACATTGCTTTACCTAATTCCATGTTCTCACAAATCCAATTAATGTTACTGGAGTACCTGCGTGTATCACACTTGGGCAAGATGAATTATGCAACAAGGACAATTCGAGATTATTCAAAGAAATATTGAAGGAAGGTCATCGAATAATAGGATCATAGGCTCTGGTATATTTGAATAAGATTGTAGGAGTATAGAAAGAAAATGGAAGAGAGCTCAAAAGGTGTTTGACTCATCCCCTACATTTTATAGGTGAGTAAACTGAGGACCAAAGTCAGGCAGTGACTTCCCCACAATCACACAGTCAGTAAGTGGAGAAGATAGAATAATTTCACTGACATTTTCAATGACTTTTGTTAAGGCAAGTTGAAGATTTCATTGAATACTGAGTGGTGATTCTGAAGTTATCAATGCAGCCAATTTCCATTTTGTATGAACAATAGTTCAATGCTCACTCTGAGTCTAAGATTATATTACTTTTCTGATATTGTTGAGCATATTGATATGAGTCCTTTAAAACTTCCAAACTGTTTTAAGGTAAATCGCTACTCAACCACTTCTGCCCCATTTTTTATTTGTACATTTGATTTTTTAAGCCTAAACAAAGGACTTTGTAGTTAGTTTTATCCAGTTAAATTCAATCTGTTATTGAAGCTTTTCACACTCTTTAAATCCCAATTTATTGGTTAAAATGTGACTTGGTCAAAGGATAAAGATGATCACTAAACCAATTACTTTCTGGATCATTAAAAGTTGGTTAGAGAAGAGCTAAAGAAAGTTTTACCCACCGCTCAAAAATTTACAAGATATTAGGGTCCTTACACAAAGCTTCATGCTTAACTATCGTAGTATTTTTACAAATGATTTGATTTTTGGGGGGGAAAGTGAAAGCCAATGACATTGGTTAAGAAACTATTTTTTAATTTCTCAAAATTGTCCCTTAGCTTCAAAAAATTAATAGAAGAAAGGTATAGCAGGGTTGGAGTCTTTTGGGGGCTCTAAATGTGAACTTTCATCTGACTATGATATATGTTTTCAAAAAGCAGGTATTGAGTCAGACCTTGAATCCCCCACTCACCTATTAAAAAGGAATGATATATTGTGTTCCCTCATCAGCTTACATTATTCCCAAATCTGTATTTTGAAATCCTTCTGACGTCCAAAAATAATGAAAATAATAATGATAACGATCATAATAATAATGTCAATCAAAGAAACAATTTCTTTTTTTCTTTCCCAGTGCTTTGAAAAATGGTGAAGCCAGAATGTACTATTATACCCCACCTTTTTTTTTTTTTTTTTTTTTTTTTTTTTTTTTTTGGTTAGGAGATATTCTTTCTTTGTAGAAAATAAAATCAAAGGTTTCTTAAAAAATGCAGTGTTTCCAAGGGTGAAGTGACTTTGCTATTAGAATCAGAATCACAATAAATTCTCTTTTGACAGACATCCTCTTTTTACCTTGGCAGCAAATAACCATAGCTTCGAAAGCCTACAAAGATCAAAAAAGGTCATCTGGTCTTTTCCCTTACTGTCAGTCCTAACCCCATCCCACCCAGCGATGACTCCCAGCTTTTTCAATAGATAGTTTTCAGAAGACCTAACCTCCCTAAACAATATGTTCTTTTCCCTCACCTCATCGATGTGGGTTTGTAAGGCTAGCAGTGGGAGAGATCTGGTTTCTATTCTCAGACTCTGCCATAACTAACCATATAACCTTCAGCACATTTTTTCCCATAACTGATCTCAATGTCTAACATTTTTTTTCTTAGGGATTTATTCTTCTATTGCCTCAGACCTTCTTTCTAATCATTAACCCTGAGATCTGAAACCAGGTCTTCTAACTAAAAAGTCCAGTACTTTTTCTCTCTTGCCAGCTATGCAAATACTCTTTATGCTGATAGATAGCACAATGGAGAGAGAGCTTGGAGTTAGAAAGATCTGAGTTCAAATTCAGATATTTCCAATAACTGTGTGACCCTGGATAAGTAACTTCTACCCCTACTTACTTAACTGTAAAATAGGGATAAGAATAGCTTCTAACCCAGTATTGTCGTGAGAATCAAATGAGATAAAATTTGTAAAACATTTAGTCATAGTACCTGATACATAGTAGCTGCTTAATAAATGCTTGTTCCCTTCCCTCTTTTCCCTGATTTTTCAATTCTGAAAGCATAATCAAAACAATATGCCAATTCTGTTGGAGAAAATATATCAATATATTTTGTGGTGGTCCCCCACTCACAGTTTTCCAAACTGAAATATGTACTTTTGGTCACTGTGCCTAAATGAATATAAGCATATAAGCCTTGTAGAGCAAAGACCTTCACTTGCTTTTGTATTTGTTGGCAGCAAGGAAGCGCAGTGGAGAGAATGATAGACCTTGAAACCAAAAGATCTGGATTCAAATACAGCTTTAGACACCTACTAGCTATGTGACCCTGGGCAAGTCATTTAATCTTTTCTTCAGTTCTTCACCTGTAAAATGTGGGAAGTAACAGCACCCATTTCCCAAGATTATTGTAAGAATAAAATGAAAAGCACTTTGTAATTGTAAATATAATATATATACATATATATATATATAAAGCTCTTTGTAAAGCTCAATATAAATGTTATTACTATTGTCATTATTATTTCTACTATTTATATCTCAAACAGTTGTAGTGGCAGAATGTTTGACACATAGTTAACTACTTAATTATTTTCATTCATTTCTTCTTCTTTCTTTTATTCATTCATTTATATTATAGCATGCAGAATGTGAAAAGAACTTTTGAGGATAAAAAAATAAATACAATTATTTGCCAATTGCAAAACCAGAGCAAGAATAATGTCCAAATGGACACAGATCCAGATCTTCATTGTGGAAGTGAACAAATCTCATAACATCTCCTTGCAACAAGGAATCATTCTAGCTTTAGCTGAGGACTAGGAAAGGTCTGTGGACATAACACCAAATTAAGCCTGGCTTGGACTATCTTTTGTCAATGAGCAGTTACTGACCTACAGACAAAAATATAGTTGCAGCACAAAAACACACAAGTAAATGAGAAACCTGCATTCTGACAATTGTTGCAAAGAATAGAAGCAGAAAATGTTCAGCTCATTCATTTTTTAAATAGAAAGGAAAAAACATAAAAACACATTCAAAAGAGCCATGCTTAATATACCTTTTATCCAAGCCATTCCAGTTCTGAAGTATCTATCCTCTCTATCCCCTATCTCACAATGCTTCTCTCTCTCTCTCTGTCTCTCTCTCTCTCTCTTTCTCTTTTTTTCTCTCTCTCTCTTTCTCTCTCTCTGTCTTTCTCTATCTCTCTGTCTCTTTCTCTCTTTCTCTCTCTCAGTGTGTCTCTATGTGTATCTCCTCTCTCTGTCTCTTTTTCTGTCTCTCTGTATTTCTCTCTGTCTCTCTTTAGAGGAAGGTAGAAAATGTTAAAGGTATCATAAAGAAAAATAGGAATATAGGGGAAAAGTATAAAGTCCAAGAAAAGTAAAAATAAAAATAAGTGGGTACAGTCACAGGAAGGAGCAGCTGCTGAGGTGAGAAGTTTTTAAAAGGAAAGAGAGAGTACCAGAAGAGGAGCAGAAAGTCAGAGCTGGAAAAGATCTCTGACCTTATCTAGTCTAATCACCTAAAGAAACATCACTAATATGTGGTAAAGACACTTAGGACTCACAAATAGTATCTCAGTACTCTTAGCCTCAAACAAATATATTTTTATTAATACAAATTGTATCTATTTGGTGTTGAGGAGGGAAAAAATTACAAATTCTCCTCTGGTCCCTAGTCCCTATAGGAGTATGTCCCTCAACTCTGGAAGTGCCATCTGCCATATTACTGCCAAATTGTTAAGAAGTCTTCTGTCATTCTCTTACTAATCCATTGCATTGTATGAGGGGCTATATATCGTCCAACTTATTACCAAACCCCAGAAGACCTGAGTCTGACTAGAACTTATGTAAGCTTATCTTTGCTAACATTTCTATAATCTCCTCCACCCTTCCTGGAGTGGTCAGTCCAGAATGGTTTGGAGGCATATAGATAGATCAAAGCTAGATTGATAGATATATTTCCTCTGTGCAATCACAGAAGTCTTATCATCCATATGCCATTCAACTCATTTCATACACACATAAGTATTTGCATACTTGTCTCCACCAAGGGTGATCAAAAAGGTGGGTTATAGACTCCAGCAAACTTGCTATATTAAATAAGAATCTATCCATGGGCTTAGCAATACTCAACCTTGAAATAAATTAAAAACTAAGAGCGTGGCTAAATTACATATATTGAAGAATATTTGGCCAGGATAAGTAATAGCATGGACTGACATCTGGATATATTGGAACAAAATAAGCTGAATTGACTTAAATGTGGTCACATCAAATATCCCCAATGAATTTTAGTTCTGAAGTCAGGAGTAATTTTGGTTTTGTCTTAGTAATCTCCCCTCCCAGAAAAGTTCTTGACACATATAGGCATTTAATAAATCTTTCTTAATTAATGATGTGAGTGAATAAAGTGTGAGAGCCAATGACAAAGAAAGAATAGAGGAATAAAGATGTTTTAACATCTTTCAACTGATACTCAGAAAAAGAGTGAAATCCAGTGTCTTCAAGGACATTAGCACAAGAAGCAAGATGGGTAATGAATTTGGAGTCAGGGGAGACCTGAGATCAAAGAAATCAATCAACAAGCATTTTATTAAGCACTGAAGATACAAAGAAAAATTCAAAATAGCCCCTTCCTTTTAGAAGCTTCTATTAAAATCTTGGCTTTGCCACTTAGTTGCTTTAAGGAAATCCTCAGTTTCCACAAGTATAAAATAAAGGAATTGCCCTAGAAAGTCTCTGAGGCCCCTTTAAGCTCTAAGTTCTATGAACATTTTTTCTTTCTCTCTTCTATAATGCAATACCTTGATTTTCCAACTAGAATTCTCCTAAAAACAAGATTTGATACTTGAAGGATAACAAGCAATGCCTTTAATGAGACAGAAGGTAGAATAAAATATTGTGCCACATCAAAGGGCTTTTTTATTTCTAAATTGGGGCTTTTCTATTCATCTTTAATATGCTTTAATTGGATGGGAGGAATTAGGCATAGACTAAATTGAGTCTGGTCACTAAAAATTACAGTTCAGAAACTGTAAAACTGAATGTCAAAGATTAACAATAGAAGATAAAATTGTGTTTTTCCCTTGCTTTTATGGAAGAAAGGAATGTTCTGCAGGAGCACAAAATATTACGATAGGATAAACATGGTATTTATGTGAGTTTTTCCATCTACCAACTCACAATCACATACCTGTAAAATCTCAGAATGATAGAGCCTTCTTCATTGCCTCTTCCAGTTAAAACTCCAACATATTCCCTCCTTTTCATATTGCAATCATGCTCTTCTTTCCCTACCGACTATACCTCTCCCACTATTGCTCTTCATAAAAACCTATGCAAAGGAAAGGATCCATTATCAGTTAGGCACCTGTCTTGGAGAGGGATTTGCATTTAATATCTGAAGAACTACCATACATTTTTAGAGTTGAAAAGGATCCAGAAGGCATTATTTACTCCAACCTTCCATTCAATTTAGTAATCCCTAGTGAAGAGTCATCTAGCATCTTCCTGGATATTTTCAGTAACAGAGGGCTTACTGCTATAGAGGGAAAAGTTTAGTTTGGAAGATCTTATATTGATCTTAAATTTGCCTTGATACAATTCATAACATCATAGAACTGAAGAATTAGAAAGAACTCTTGAGTCAATCCATTAGTTCTAATTCTGCCTTTTAGAACATGCTTAAAAACTTTAAAAACATGAAGCTAGTAGTTTCATATCTGCTTAGTGTCCTCTTTTACAGATTCCACCTTCCTAGTTCTTCCAATTATTGTTTTACAGCATTGTTTCCTGTGCCCTCATCATACTGGCAGCCACCCTCAGGCTTCCCTTTTTATTCTATTGGATCACTATCCCTCTTAAAAAATGGAGCTTCCAGAACTTCTTGGTCCATATAATCTCCAGATTTGCTTTGACCAAGACAGAATATATAATAGCACCATTTCTTTCTGTGACCTAGATACAAATTATTAATAGCAGAAATGAATGCAGAAAGTGAAAGCTGAAAGGGGCCTAAGAGTTCACCTTTATTTCAAGTTTAACCTCTTTATTTGATATATGGGAAAAAAACTGAGAAACCGAAATGTCAAGACTTATTCCTAGGGGATTTAGCCAGCGCATGGTAAATCTGGAAGTCACATCTAAGTATGCTGACTTCCAGTTCAGGACTCTCTCAATTACACCACTATATCTCTTTGAATCTCTTTATTTTATTTTATACATGTGAACCTACTCCATACATATATATGAACATATTGATAAAGCCAAGTAGTAGTAAATTTTGAACCTGGATTTGGGAAGTTTTGAGTTAGAATTTTGACTCAGATACTTGCTAGCTATATGACGTTGAAAAAGTCACTTAGCTACTCTGCCTCAGTTTCCTCATCTGTAAAATCAATACAGGAATAATACCATCTTATCAGAGGGTGTGAATCACATAATATAATAACTGAAAAATGTTTTGTAAACCTTACAGCTTTGCATAAATATTCATTAATATTGTTATTAGTGTTAACTCCTTTTCTACAGAGAATACATTGAGTGAAACTTATAGGATGGACAGACATCATTAGCGCATTTTAATCCAAAGGGATCAAAAAGGAGTCATGACTATCTTCAGCTTGAAGGAGGAGAAAAGGGAGCAATTTCTGTCAATCAATAAGTATAAATTAAGGACCTAATATGTGCCAGACACTGCACTAGGCACTATGGATACAAAGAAAGGCAAAAAATAGTCTTTAATATCCAAAGAGCTCAACAGTTTTATGAAAATGAAAACAGTCTAAATGAAAACAACTTTGTATGAACAGTGTATATACATCCATGGGAAACTAAAGATAATCAACAGAAGGAAGACATTAGCATTAAGGAGGATCCATGTAAAGGGAAAGATTTTATTTGGGACCTGAAGAAAACCTGAAGAAATGGAAGGTATAGAAGAAGAGGGAAAATAATGCGGGATAGACAGTAAAAATACCTAAAACTGGAAAATAAGATTTCTAGTGTAATGAACAGTAAGGAGACCAAACATACATGGATATGAGTAAAATGTAAGACTTGGAATAGAAAAAGGGATCAGGTTATGAAAGGTTTTGAATACCATACCAGTATTTTCTGTTTGATTGAGGAGATTAGAGGGAGTCCCTTGAGTTTATGAATGGGCATGAGGTAACATGGTCAGACCTATACTTTAGAAAGATCAATCTTACAGTTAAGTAGAAATTGGACTGAATGGCGAGAAATTTGGGTCAGGAAGACCAACTAGACAACGCAATAGTCCAGGTGTAAAATGATGAGGGCTTGGACCAGGGTAGTTGTCAGGCCAAAGAAAGGGGGAGTTATATGCCATCAATGTTACAGAGGCAAAATCAATAGTTCTTAGCAACAGATTGTATATGAGGGTTAAGAAGGATTGAGAAGAAAAGAATAATACAAAGGTTGCAAGCCTGAGTGACTGAAAGACTATAATGTCTTTGAAAGTAATAAAAAAATTAAAATAAAAATTTTTTTTTAAAAAAGAAAGTAATAAACAAGTTAGAAAAAGAAAGGGGTTTTAAGAAAAAGACAATGATTTAAATGCTAGATATATTGAATTCAATAGGCCAGATTGAGATATTCAGAAGGCAGTTGGAATTGTAGCTCTGAATATCAGGAGAAAGGGCAAAGGCTAAATGAGTGGATCTCAGAATCATCATCAGAGATATAATCACCAAGTAAAATAGCATAAAGAGAAAAAAGAGCAGGATCCACGATAGAGACATAGGATATATCCTCTATAAATGGAGATGACCTGAGTAAAATTCCAATAAAGAAGACTTAAAAAGAATACTCAGATAGCTAGGAGGAAGACAAGGATACAATAGTGCCATGGAAAACTAAATATAAAACAATATCAAGGAAAAGGGGATGGAACACATAGTCAAAGTCTACAAAGAGGTTGAGAATGATAAGAATTGAAAAAAGACCACTATATTTAGCAATTAAGAGATCAGTGCTAACTTTGGAGAGGGAAAATTTGGTGAATATGAGATCAGAAAGCAATGCAAAGGCTCAAAGAGAGAAAAGAATTAGAGGAAAGGATGTAGAAGCATTGTATAGATAGGCTCTAACAATTAAACCAGAATAGAAATAAAAGATTTAGAATGATAGCTAGTGGAGATGAACAGATGAGGTGAGGATTTTTTGAGGATAGAAGATCTGGCCAGATTTCCAGGTGTCAGAAAAGGAACCAGTGAACAGCAAGAGATTAAATATGAGTGGAGATGATAAAGGATAAGTCTTCTGGAGGAGATAAGGTAGAATGGAATCACTTGTATATGTAGAGAGGCTAGTTGTTGATTTTGGCTGAGAATTACCAAAACAAGATTGGTCATAAGGGTCAAGGGACTCAAGAGGAAAGGATATTGTAAAGTTAATCTGGTTTAGCAAGTGATCAGGTTAGAAAAGAGAGGTGATAGTAGCTTGTACATAATCCCCTGAGAAAGGAATGAGTTGGGGGATTGAAGGACATTCAACTGGAACAGGGGACAAGTTGTAACACAAAGAAGTAAAATTGCAACAGATTTTGATGAGATAAGAAAATTTCAAAGTTTATGAATATGTAAATGGTGTATTTCTGAATTGTGGCAAGATCAAAAGTTGATGACTATGTTTGTTACTTGGATGGGTTTAAGGATAGGTCAAATAAAATGAGTAAATTCAGAAACTGAAAGGGGAAGGTGTTTGAAAGATATCAGTATGCAACGAAGGGCAAGAGTTGGAGAAGAGAGAAAGATTTGTGAGCCAAGGACTAAACTCAAAGAGGAAATAAGAATATGCTTGGGATTGAAAGACAACAGATCCCAGAATGGTGATCTCCATGAAAAAAAATGTTTCCTTTTTAAATTTTATATTTTCTCTTGATGACCTAATAGCTTCCATGAGTTCAGTTATTGTTTCTATACAGATATCCCCACATACATATTATTGTTTCTATACAGATATCTCCACATACATATCTAATTCTAATCTTTCTGCTGAGCTCTATTACTATATCATCATCTGACTTTTGAACATCTTAAATTTAATATGTCTAAAATAGAACTCATTATCTGTCTCTCAAAAACCTCCCTTTTTTCTAAATTTTCTTGTGATTATCAAGGGTACTACCATGATCTTAAAGACCTGGATCTGAAACTTCAATATCATCTTTAATTTCTCCTATTCACTCACTTTCTCACTCACTCCACATAGTCAATCCATTGTCAGATATTGATATTTCTGCCTTCCCAGCATTTCTTCTATATGCATCCTTCTCAGATCAAATGATCCCAAGTCTAGATCAGGCTCTTGTAACCACCAGCTTGAACTAATCACAATAATCTTTTAACTGGTTTCCTTCTCTCAGATCTCTCTTTCCTCATATCAATACATCCTCCACTTAGCTGAAAGTTGAATGTTTTTAAAAGTGTAGGTCTGATGATAATACCCGCTTGCTCAAAAAGCTCCAGTGGCTTTCTGTTATTTCCATATTAAATATAAATTCCTTTCTTTGGCATTTGGTGATCTTCATAACTGGGTGATCTTCAAATCTGTCAACTCTTCTTACAAATTACAGCACTACATTCACTCCATGTTCCAGAAATAATGCTTTTCTTGGTGTTTCTCAAAAGGAACAATCCATCTTCTGTCCTTGTGCCTTATTAATGGATGGTCCCCATGCATGGAATATTCTTCTATTTCACCTCCATGTCCTACTCATCCATGTTTTGCCTTCTATAGGACCTTTCCCTCATTTGCTAAGTGGCTCCCCTTCTGAGATTATCTTTTATCATAGATACATATGTAAGTATGTGTATGTGTATACATATATATTAGATTGGGTATGTATATATATCTTGTGTGTACCTGAGATTACTATATATATATGTGTGTGTGTGTGTGTATATATGTATATATATATATATATATATACACACAGAGAGAGAAACACATGTATATTAGATATATGTATGTATGTATCTGTACATCTTACATGTATCTAATTATATATACATTTTTCTGTCACATTAGAATATAATCTCCTTGAGGATAGAGACTGTTTCTGCCATTCTTTTTGTTCCCAGTACTTAACACTATGCCTAGCAATTTATTAATATTTTATAGTTAATTAATTAATTGATCATTTCACATTGACAGGCATATAATAAGAGCTTAACATACATTGTATTGATTGATTTTATCTGAGGCAAATGAAGCTCAGAAACTTTAAATAATTTATCCAAAGTAGTAAATTAATGTCAAGTTAATAAATCAATAAGTATTTATTAAGTACTTATATGTGGTAGACACTTTGCTAAATATTAGGTATATAAATTCAAGCAAAAAACAGTCCCTAATCTCAAGGAGCTTACGTTCTGATGTGGGAAGACAAACTGTATTGTTGATCAAGATCAGAGAGCAAAGCATGGCTAGTCTAGGCCAAAGAATGAGAAATTTAATTCAGATTCTCTGATCCATTTCCATCTGTCGCCCCACTGTCCTCCTCACTGGGCACTGATAGAAAGAGTTTATCTTTTCTAATATGAAGGTATCAAAGAACACAAACATCCATCTGTTTTCTTGTTCAGTTTAAAATTGAGGGATCAGAACAGAACATTCCATGAAATTAAATGATACTTCAATAAGCACTTCTGGAATAATGTGGTTGTGATTTGAGGGGCATATTAAAATCTCAAACCATATGCAGAACAAGTGGGGAATATGCCCATTATTGTTTATTTTTAATGATGCTCTCTCTTGTTAAAGCAGGACATTTCCCAATACAAACCTAAGTGCATTACCAGCCAATATTCAGAGAAGGCGAGACGGCTATCAAGAAAGAGAACAGGGTTTCAATATTTTGTTTCATTTCATTTTTTTTTCTAAACATGAAAGTTGCTGCCAAATAAGACTGACTGACTTCATTAATTTACATAATTATCAAAAACACAATGGACGGCTCCAAATAATGGTGATAACAGCATCATGTCATATTTCCCCTTTTCATGATTCTATGACTGATGACAAATGATGCACAATTTAGATAAAAGCAAAATCCTAAGGACACTACAGTTGCTATTGAGCCTGTAAAACATGAACAAGTTTGTGTGGGAACAGAACAATGTGCTTTGTGTGCTCAGAAGGAGAACAGATTGAGAGCTGAGGAAAAACTGGTAAGTACTGTAATATTTTAGGGTAACAATATGTCTGGTTTCCACAGAATAGAAGCCAGCTGGAGGCTTTTATTATTATTATTATTATTGAATCGGGCCTCCTTGAAAGGGGATGAGAAAAATGTTCAATGAAGATCTAAAAATACCTGTTCAAAAGTATTTGGCTTTTTCAAATAGCACCCCATCAAATTAACTTGACAGTTTCTGGTCCCGGTCAAAAAAATACAAATGTATTATTTGAGTGAGGGTTCAGACCTTTACTAGAAAAGTAAAACCCTTTTACTCTATTTAAAGTTCAAAAAATGTGGGAGAGATTGAAAATATGGACCTGGATAAAAGAAGAGCAAGCCATTCATTAGCTGGCCACCGGACTTGTCTGCAAACAAGCTAACTAGCCAGGTGCCCTTCAGAGAGTAGGCAACTATAACACTACTAAGCACAATTGGCAAAATAAATTCCACAGTTCATATTTTACAAAGAGATAAGCAAAGGCTTCAAATAAATAACTATTTTCTCAATAACATTGATAGTACAACAGAGCAATAAGAGAGGCAGGGACTCAATAGCTTCTTCCTGCCTCCTGTGTTTAATTTATGATTAATTTAAAAGAAGTCGATTGTGTCCTTATCCATCATTGGATACAATGGCAAAGACATCAGATTTGGAGGAAGGATTTAGGTATGTATCAAATGCCTGCTATGGGCAGCTAGGTCTCCCAGTGGATAGAACACCAGACCTGAAATCAAGAAGGCTCATCTTCCCGAGTTCAAATCTGGTCTCAGACACTAGATGTGTGACCCTGAACAAGCCACTTATTCCTTTTTGCCTCAGTTTCCTCATCTATAAAATGAGCTGGAGAAGAAATTGTCAAACCACTCCAGTATGTCTGCCAGGAAAATCTTAAATGGGATCACAAATAATTGGACATAACTGAAAAATGACGGAAACTTTTGTGCCAGGTATTGTGCTAAGACCTTTCCAAATATCTTACCATCATTTAATCTTCAAAATAGTTTTGGAAAATAAGTGTAATTATTATCCCCATTTAACAATTAAAGAAACTAAGGCTAACAAAGGTTTAATTGTTTTCCCAGCGTTGTATATCTAATAAGTATTTGAGGCCAGTTTTGAATTATAGACCTAGAACTTTATCCTCTGTACCACCTAACTGCTCTGGGGGTAGTGTTCAAATCTTCAATAACAATTTACTAGCTTTATGATCCTGGACAAGTCATGCACGTCAGTTTCCTTGACTGTAAAATAAAGTGTGTGTATACCTCAAAAGTCCCTTCTATCTTTAATTCTATAAGACTTTGATGTTTAAAAAAATGACAAATAGTGTGCCTTCCAAGCATACTGCTGGTAGAAGTATCTGGGAATTATTTTTGGTTTTGCCTTTGTGTCCCTAGTGTTTGCACTGAGTGGGCACTGAATTAATACTTGTTGGGTTGGTTTGATGAAAAATAGCTTCCCTTATATTTCAAAGTGATCTATTCCAATCCTTGTTGGCTTTCTTTTTCTAGTCGTGTTCAATGAAATGGATAAAACATCTCTGACTTTTCCATGTTCTTTTTTATTTTTTCCACTTTGGCAGTGAGGAAGAATAGTAGTTGGATTGAAAAATCCATATTTGGTCATTAGAACAGTCCTTAACTAAACTTGACCCCTAAAAATATAATTGAAAAGATTCATTCTCACCTCCTTCCCTTTTCAGACACAGGAAATTGTTTATGTGGAGTATTGAATAAATCATGTGACTGCTTAAGTATAGAGTAGGAAAGAGAAGCAAACACTGGATTTCAAGTTAGAGCACCAGGATTCAAATTATGTCACTAATTCTGTGACCTTGGGCACTAACCTTTCTCTTACCTAAATTTCTTCATCTTTAAAACAAAGCGATTGAATTAGATAGATCCTGAGTTCCCCTCTTGCTATCAGATAATACATGATTCTAAGGTTTTTTGGATGACTTTTTCCTTTTTTTTTCTTTTTTAATATCTGTTACAGATTAACAAAGAGCAGAGCAACAAAGAAGAGAACTATCTTTAGAAATAAAGGTGATACAAAATCAAAAGGTATCAATTTTAAAAGATTTTTAAAAGGAACTCTCTTTAATAGAATTTTTTTCTTCCAATTTCTTCTACAATGTGGAGTCAAAGAGGAAGAAAAATCCCAGTGATGCTTCAGTTGTCTCCAAGGCCAGATAAGGAGTTTGGTTTGTCTGTTCTTGTGTTACAAGATGCTCCTTACAGCTGTTTAAAATCTTGTTCGATGGGTAAAATAACAGGGCATATTTTATGGGGCTATTAATATGGGCCATGAGTGTGTTTCAAGGCACAAGGCCAACAGCTGGATGGAAATGATGGTGACTGGGCCAGCTGAAGTTTGATGCTTTCAAGTTTGGCTTCTTTTTTTTAAACAACAGAGAGGCGGGGGAAGGGACAAAGCTAACTTCGGAATGTTAAACAATTCCAGATTTATTTTTAATATGAAAGAATATTTCTCTACAGACCCAGATGTTCCAAAGATTGGTGAAATCAGGCCAGGCTCCTTCTTCCTTTCCCTGGACTACAAAGCACCATTTTCCCCAACCCTAGAGTCCCTTTGACTCAAAGCAGTGATAAAGGGCCCAGTTTATTCTGCCACAGAGAGGCTGGTCAAGTAGCATCAGGGAAGAAAGAAAGAAAAACTCCTTCCCGCTTCTCCCTTCCCACCCATTGCTAGCCCTCACTTACCCTCTCCCCTAAATCCTTTCTGGCTCTCTAACTAGGAAAGTTTCTTAATACTCTTTATTCATTACCTTCTTTTTCCCATAAATTATACTCCCAATGACTTTAAAAGCCAAAATTAAACCCTGCCCCTCACTCCAAATTAACGAAACTTACCTAGGTAAGTGATATATCAACTACTGATCAGCTTTGAATCTTAGAGATCCAGATAGAAACCTTGTCTGAATCTGACAAGAAAAATAAACTGTGAAAGGAAACACAGAGCCCACTATTCAGTTTATGTGAGATTGCAAATGTTCAGGCAAGCACTAAAGACACACCCCTGGGATATGAAGAAAAAAGCAAAGAATCCCTGCCTTCAAGGAGATTACACCTAGCCACAGGAGAAACATACAGATATAGGTAGAAAATCTGTTGTTCATCCCTTGTTTTGAAAAAGGACCAGTGACATCACAATTTGGAGCAAAATTTGGATTGAAGTGAAACAGGTTCTCTTCTAGTCATCAAAATCCAGTGGCAAGACAAAATTCAGAACAACTGGTGATGTCACAGAATGCAGGAAATGACTTGGTTTTCTTGGATGTCTAATGAAGCTGTAAAATGCCCTGTATCATCTCTCTTCATGGTCATTGGAACAAATTGTTCTCATCCATCCATTCTCTGGGGGAAGTCATCAGATGCTTGGGGTAGACATCTCCCTAATTCACTGATGGGTTTAAAGTCTATCAATTGGTTACCCTCAAACTGACTCAACCCATCTACTAGGATGATTTTACCAACGTGGTGCCTACTGCATATGCTTCTAGGAGCCATCAGTAAGAGAATATACAAAATAGAAAATAATTTGGGGATGACAACACTAGCCATTTGGGCAATGAGGAAAGACTCCACAGAGAAAGAGAGATTAGATCAGAGCCTTTAAGGTAGCCAGGCAAGAGAGTATGGATTGCATTCCAGAAACAAAGAATAGTCACAACAAAGTCCTAGAAATGATAAATAATCAAGTTTGTAAAAGTTTGAAGAATTGTGAGGTTAGCATGACTGAAGCAAAGACTGAACTGGAAAGAAAATTGGGACCAGATTGGTTATTCAGTTGTATCATTTAATAAACATTTATTAATTACTGGAAGGTACTGTCAAGTTCTAGAGATACTAAAAAGGAAAAAAGTAATCCCTGCCCTCAAGAAGCTTACAGTCTAAAAGCAGAAGAGAACACATAAAAAAAACTATATGCTACAGACAAAATTAATGCACCCAGGATAATAAGGGAAGTCATTGAATGGGGAAAAAAATCTTTGTATCAAAGGAAAAATTAGTATCCCCAGTACACACTTCTAAGTTTGGTTAAGATAACAGGAAAAGAAAATGACAAATATTGGAAGGGATGAGGGAAAACTGGAACATTAATACATTGTTGGCGGAACTGTGAATGGATCCAACCAATCTGGAGAATGATTTGGAACTATGCTCAAAAAATTATCAAACTCTGCATACCCTTTGATCCAGCAGTGTTTCTACTGGGCTTATATCCCAAAGAGATCTTAAAGGAGGGAAAGGGACCTGTATATGCAAGAATGTTTGTGGCAGCCCTTTTTGTAGTGGCAAGAAACTGGAAGTTGAATGGAGAATTAGAGAATGGCTGAATAAGTTATGGTATATCAATGTTAAGGACTATTATTGTTCTGTAAGAAATGATCAGCAGAGGGGCAGCTAGTTGGTGCAATTGATAGAGCACCAGCCATGTAATCAGGAGAACCTGAGTTCAAATCTGGCCTCAGACACTTACCACTTTCCCCGGGAAAGTCATTTAACCCCAGTTGTGAAAGAAAGAAAGAAAGAAAGAGAGAGAGAGAGAGAGAGAGAGAGAGAGAGAGAGAGAGAGAGAGAAAGGAAGGAAGGAAGGAAGGAAGGAAGGAAGGAAGGAAGGAAGGAAGGAAGGAAGGAAGGAAGGAAGGAAGGAAGGAAGGAAGGAAGGAAGAAAAGAAGGAAGGAAGGAAAGAATCAGCAGGATGATTTTAGAGAGGCCTAGAGAGACTTGCAAAACTGAGAAGTAAAATGAGCAGAACCAGGAGATCATTGTACACAGGAACAAGAAGATTATAAGATGATCAATTCTGATGGACGTGGCTCTCTTCAACAATGAGATGATTCAAACCAGTTCCAGTTGTTTAGTGACAGAGAAGACAATGGGAACTGAGTGTAGATCACAATATAGCATTTCCACTCATTTTGTTGTTGTTTGCTTGCATTTTGTTTTCTTTTTTCTTCCTTTTTCCTTTTTGATCTGGTTTTTCTTGTGCAGCACAATAATTGTATAAATATGTATGCATATATTGGATTTACCATATTTTAACATGTTTAACATATAGTAGATTACTTGCCATCTAGGAGAGGGGCTTATGTATATGTATATGTATATGCCTATGTATACATATCTGTAAAAGACTATTAGCCATGCCCAACAGATAAATGTCTAAAGGATATAAATATACAGTTCTCAGAAGAGGGATTACAAAGTATTTACAATTTCATGAAAGAATGTCATTAATCATAAGAGTCAAAACAACTCTAAAGCTTCAACTCATACTTTGCAAATTAGCAAAAAAATCACACACACACATGTATGCACATATAAAAAATGGCAACATTCAATGTTGGAGGGATTATGAAAGGGTAGGCAAACTAATACATTGTTGGTAGAGCTGTGAAATTGCACAACTTTGTTGAAAAGCAACTTGGAAGTCATGTAAAATGACTAAAATTGTCTATAACTTTTGAATCAGAGACTGATAATTGGGTTTATGCCCCTAAATAAGACATTAATAAGAAGAAAAAATTTATAAGCTTATATTTATAGCACTTTTTATAATAACCAAGAATTGGAAGCTAAGTAGATGCCCATCAACTGGGGAATGGCTAATCAAATTGTAGTATATAAATGTAATGGTATATTACTATTGCATAATAAATAATACATGTAACAAATACTGAGAAGCCTGGAAAGATCTGTATAAACTGGCATGTAGTGAAAAGCCAAGAAAACAATATATACTATATTACGATGAGGTAAATGGAAAGAACAACCACACACCAAAAAAAAAATCAAAGTAAATACAGCAAAATTAAAAAGATTAAGCAGGACCCAGTGAAGAACTAGAAGGACACCCACAATCTACCCCTTTATGGAGGTGGGAGGTCTGTAGCTCTTACACACTGCACATGTTTTAAGACTTTTTCAATGTATTGATCAGTTGTGCCTATTTATTTTCCTCTCTAAAAATGCTGTCATATGAAATGTCTCTCTGGCAGGGGTAGAGGAAGGAACACATGGAATAACTATGGTGATGTTAAAAAAAAGAAAAATATTAATAAGAGCTTATTTTTAAAAATTACTGTTCAGGAACATATATATATATATATATATATATATATATATATAATAAACTGGAAATAACCAATGAAGGAAGACATTAAAAGGAAAGGGATTTGGGAAAGGCGTTTTGTAGATGGTGGGATTTTAGCTAAGATTTGAAGAAAACAAGGGAAGCCAGGAGGTGGAGGTGAGGAAGGAGGCCAGTGTCACAGTCATTCTGTATGTGGGTGTGGGGGGAGGGGGTGGGAGGAACATGGGGGGTGGGAGGATGGTGTGTGTGTGTGTGTGTGTGTGTGTGTGTGTGTATGCTCAAAAGGGTGGGGAAAATTGACTCAATAACAACTTCTCCCCAATCAAAAAAATTGATAATACTATTTAATTTGGAAGTTGGCCCTAAAAATTCATTTCATTATTCTAAGAACAGTTATTTTATTATAGCTTTTTATTTACAAGATATATGCATAGGTAATTTTTCAGCATTGATAGTTGCAAATCCTCTTGTTCCAATTTTTCCCCTCCTTCCCTCCATTCCTTCCCCCAAATGGCAGGTTGACCAATACATGTTAAATATGTTAAAGTATATGTTAAATACAATATATGTATACATGTCCATACAGTTATTTTGCTGTACAAAAAGAATCGGATTTTGAAATAGTGTACAATTAGCCTGTGAAGGAAATCAAAAATACAGGCGGACAAAAATAGAGGGATTGGGAATTCTACGTAGTGGTTCATAGTCATCTCCCAGAGTTCTTTCACTGGGTGAAGCTGCTTCAGTTCATTACTGCTCTATTAGAACTGATTTGGTTCATCTCATTGCTGAAGATGGCCATGTCCATCAGAATTGATCATCACATAGTATTGTTGTTGAAGTATATAATGATCTCCTGGTCCTGCTCATTTCACTCAGCATACTATGAACAATTTTGATCAGACAGCTTAGCCAAATGTTTTATGACTTCTACAAAGCAGCAGGAAGCATTTTAGGAACCTTGTCTCTTTTTAGTGGCTCATATCTGTTAAGCAGGGATTAATAGCCAAACTATAGGTCAATGATCAAGAATAGCTATGTATTGTAGGGCAGGCAGCAGAAGTTGAGTACTAGGAATTAGAAACAAAGAATGAAGCAGCAGTCAACCTAAAGAGCCAAGAGTTAAACCCAGTCGAGTCAGAAAGGAGAATGACATAAGCAGAATGAGAGTAAAGGACCCCATCCAAGGTATAGTAAATTAGCATCAGGAGACAAGAATAGAAGTCAGAGCAAGACTTAAGCATCAGGACAAGCAATCATGTTGCAGTAGAAAGAGTAAGAGTCCTGTTAGATCATTCTTTTATGCTGGACTCTCTGTAGAGTGCTTTTACAATCAATTTGCTTGTCATTTTCCTTTTCGCTTGCTTAAAGCAGGATTGGGAAATGTCCAGCCCATAGGCCTTCATTTGCTAAGGCAACCATAGGTCATGAAGAACTGAAAGTGAGGTACAACAACCTACCATTGCTTTTCTATGAATTGATAATTTTGTACAACCTACAAATGGCATTATAAATATCCAAATGGTCCTTGGCAAGAAACGAGATTCCCCAACTTCTGGCTTAAAAGGAGATATGAAGGTCTAGAAAAGTCATGTCAATCAAATCAATGACCAAAACTTATTGAATACCTACTAAGTGCAAGCATATTAAGTAGCAAAATGACTGCATTTTTCATTGTGCCCATGCCCTGAAGACAAGCACTCATGAGAAGGGTGATTTCAGTTCTCAAAAGTGTTTCTGGTTGCAGGGTGACTCTATCAGAGCTTGGGAGAGACAGAGATACTGGGGAATGAGCACAATAGGTGAGCTTATCTTGTGTTTATTTTAAGGTATAGCTATTTTTTCTTTGCTCATGGAACAAAACACCTTCTTTGATGGGTGATTCTGTTCCCCATGTCCCATTAATTGATTCCAAAGTTCTTCAGGAAGACCTTGAGAGTGTCTTTATATTAGTTCTTTTGACCTTCACTTAAGGACCTGCCTTGTGTGAGCTCTCCATAAAAGTCTTTTAAGCAAACTTATGCTTGGCTTTCGAACAACACAGCCATCCCAGCAGAGTTGGTCTCTCTGCTGTAGAGTTTGAATGCTTAACAATTTACCTAGAGAAAGAAAATCAGTGTCTAATCACTTCCCAGATGATTTTCAGAATCTTCAATTCAATTCAAATAAAAGCAATTCAATTAGCATCAAGAGACAAGAATAGAAACCAGAGCAAGAGTTAAGCATCAGGACAAGCAATCATGACATAGCACAAGAATACTGTCCACAGGCATGCAACAGTGTACCAGCATAATGGCTCTGGAGACTTTCAGCTTGGTAAACAGTCTAATCCCTCTTCTCTCTTACTCTTTCCTCACATCCGCTCCATATTAATGCATGATCAACTTAATCATCTATGTTTACATCCCTAGAAAGTATACTGACAGGGAAGTAAACTTATCCATAGAATTCACATTTTCTCCACTTGCTGCAACTGGTGGTTCCACATACGGATGGTGTGGTTCTGGTTGGTGGAAAATTTTTCTTAGCAATCATTGTTGGGCCAAAATTAGCACAGGTGACAGAGAATCAATCCACTCAGTTGCATCTCAGCTTTAGAGGTTGCATTGAGTATACAACCACCTTCTAGCAATATACACCAATTCTTCCTCCACTTTAATTTTAGCTTGTAGCTTTTGCAAGTTAAATAGTTTATCATTGCTCCAAGTCATTATTAATCAGAGAAATGCAAATTAAGACAACTCTAAGATACCACTACACACCTGTCAGATTGGCTAAGATGACAGGAAAAAATAATGATGATTGTTAGAGGGGATGCGGGAAAACTGGGACATTGATGCATTGTTGGTGGAGTTGTGAACGAATCCAACCATTCTGGAGAGTAGTTTGGAACTATGCTCAAAAAGTTATCAAACTGTGCATACCCTTTGACCCAGCAGTGTTACTACTGGGCTTATATCCCAAAGAGATCATAAAGAAGGGAAAGGGACCTATATGTGCATGAATGTTTGTGGCAGCCCTCTTTGTAGTGGCTAGAAACTGGAAACTGAATGGATGTCCATCAATTGGAGAATGGCTGAATAAATTGTGGTATATGAATATTATGGAATATTATTGTTCTATAAGAAATGACCAACAGGATGATTTCAGAAAGGCCTGGAGAGACTTACACGAACTGATGCTGAGTGAAATGAGCAGGACAAGGAGATCATTATATACTTCAACAACAATACTAGATGATGACCAGTTCTGATGGGCCTGGCCATCCTCAGCAATGAGATCAACCAAATCCTTTCCAATGGAGCAGTAATGAACTGAACCAGCTACGCTCTGGGAGATGACTAAAAACCATTACATTGAATTCCCTATCCCTATATTTATGCCCACCTGCATTTTTGATTTCCTTCACAAGCTAATTGTACAATATTTCAGAGTCTGATTCTTTTTGTACAGCAAAATAACGGTTTGCTCATGTATACTTATTGTGAATCTAATTTATATTTTAATATATTTAACATCTACTGGTCATCCTGCCATCTGGGGGAGAGGGTGGGGGGTAAGAGGTGAAAAATTGGAACAAGAGGTTTGGCAATTGTTAATGCTGTAAAGTTACCCATACATATAACCTGTAAATAAAAGGCTATTAAAAATAAATAAATAGTTTATCATCAGTTCAGTAGCTAACCTTGATGCAATTTTTTGTCTTCATGAAGACATCTGAAAACATTGCTAAAAACATCTTGCTAAAATGCATGGGAGCAAGCACACAACCTTGCTTCACTGCATTGGTGACTTATCTAGAACCTATGCAAGCATGTCATCATTAAACTGGTGTACAATATTGATGGGACTCCTTTGGGCAGACATAAGTGACTTGACCATAGACACACAGAATTTGAACTCAGATCTTTTTCACTCCACACCTACTGTTTCCTCCACATGTATGTCTCAGTGGAAGTGTTATTTGTTGTTTTTCCATTGTTTCAGTCATGTCCAACTCTTCCTAACTCTCTTTATGGTTTTCTTGGCAAAGATACTGCATTGGCTTGCCATTTCCTTCTCCCATTCATTTTCCAAATGAGGAAACTGAGGTAAACAGGATTAAAAAACTTGTCCAAGGTCACACACAGCTATAAGTGTCTGAGGCCAGATTTGAACTCAGGAAGATGAATCTTTCAGACTCCAGGCCTTGAATTCTGTCCATTGCACCTCCTTTCTGTCCAGAACAGCAATAGAAAAAAAAAGTTATTTCCTATATTTAGATTGATTTGGGGAAGGTTTTTTTTATTATTGTTATTGTTATTGTTATTGTTAAGTGACTTGCCCAGGGCCATATAGATAGTGTTAAATTTCTGAGGCTGGATTTGAACTCAGGATTTCCTGACTCTAAGGCTGATTTTCTAAAAACACCTCTTTAGGTCGATTTTTGATGGAAGAGAAGCCACAACCAATAAGAGGTTACACATTATAGTACAAAAAATAATCAATTGGAAACCTGGGCCACTGGGTTCTAGTACTATGCTTTTCCACTATTAGAATAGAAACAGAACAACTAAAAATGAAAGAGAAGTGGCTACTACAGCAGAAGGATATCAGCAAAATTGTAATCAATTAGAGGGCTACAAACGAAGGCAAAGGACCCAGATTCAAATTTTGCTTCAGTCTCTTCTAACTTTTGTGCCACTTTGGCAAGTCACTTTTCTCTCTGCCTTCCTCACCTGTAAAATGTGGAACTGCAGTGGATATCTTATAAATTTCCGGTCATTTCTAAGTACAAGACTCTGTGGTCAAGGAAATGAAAAAAGGAATAGAGCAGATCTGACCATATGTGCGGGAGAGTGCTGGTTTTCATCCTACCCACTGAGATTGTCTCTATCCAAGGTACTTGAAGAACAAAAGAATGGAGCCTTTTGTTGACATATGGAAAACCAACCAGAGAATCCTTTTATTGTTCTTGAGAATTTTCATGAAAGAAATAAAAAGTGGAAGTCCCAGGGAAATTATCATTTTTAAGGAAGCATTGCTGAGATTGTCTTAGTAATCTTTGTGTTAATTCCATCTCCTCTCCCCAACTGTTCATATTCCATATTCTCTACTGTGTTACTGATGCAAGAAAGAGAACTATAGTGTGTGTGTGTGTGTGTGTGTGTGTGTGTGTGTGTGTGTTTCCCATTAATAGGATTATAGATCTAGAGCTGGAAGTGACTGTAAAAGTCATTGATTCCAACCCTTCCCTCATCCTCAACTAATTTTATTTATGAAGAATTGAAGCCCAGAGACAGAATTAACCAAGTTTATATAGGTAGTAACTAAATGGTCAAGAATTGAATCCAAGTCTTTATGCTCTAAATTCAATTTATCCTCTAGTCTGCTGTCTCTCATTTGAAAGTCTGGTGCCCTATGGCCCTGCATTGAAAAATACAGGACATTAGGCAGATATAGCTGAGGATGGTGATAGGGGACACAAAAGATATTTGCAGGTCTTAGATCTCAGATCTCATTGTGTCAATGAAAGCTGAAACAAAATAATGCTGTAGGGGTGGTTCTTTGATGAATCTTTAATTCAGATTCAGTGGCAGGTTGTTTATGAGATTAGGCATTCATTAGGACTCTCCCCCCTTTCATAAATGTATACCTGATGAGATCTTAGGCATGATGCTAACCATACTATTAAATGAGTCATTCATCTGGTTGTTGGCTTCTTAATCTTTAACATGAGAAAATTGGATTATATAATCTCTAAGGCTCCCTCATCTATTGAAATTATTTGAATCTATGTACCAAGAAAAAGAAATTGCTCTTTCCATGTCAGTGAAGATAGGGGAAGTCTGGACACAGATCTAAGAAATGTGTGTGTGTGTGTGTGTGTGTGTGTGTGTCCATTTGCATACACTTATTCAACTAGCATCTATTCAACTTTAATGTCTCTCTGATTTCCATTCCCATATCTACAACTGACTGATGGAGGTCACTACTTTATGTCATGGAGGCATACCCAATTTAACATGGCCAAAGTAGAACACATCATCTTTCACCCTAAACTCACTCTTCCTAATTTCTTATCTCTGTCAATGTTCCTACATCTTCCAGTCACTGTGGCTCAGTTCTTCCCTCTTACTTGCCCCTTCCATATATAATCTTTTGATTCTGCTATTGATTCTACAGCTTATTATATTCTATACAGCTTATTGATTCTAATTCCTCAACATCTCGCACAACACTTCCCAACTTTCTAAAGATCTTACAACCATTTTCACTCAAGTCTTCATTACCTCCTAACTGGGCTATTTCAATAGCCTCCTAACAAGTCTCCTTTCTTTTCACCTCCAAATTCTTCTCTTTCCAGTTTATTTTCCATGAAGCTGTCAAAGTAATATTTCTGATACACAGGTCTAATCACATCATTGCTCTTCTCAGAAAACATAACTTATAGCCTCTAGATCTGATCCACAAACTGGCTTTTGAAAAAAATTATTTTAATAAGTAGATTTCACTATAGTTAGCTTCCTTTGTAATCCTACATATTTTATTTTATGCATTTATATTATTCTGCAAAAGTCCACAACTTTCACCAGATGGCCCTGGTGTCCTTATCGTTTAAAAAAAGTTAAGAATCCATGCTCTAGGATAAAAGACAAGTTCATCTAGTTGGCATTTAAAAGCCTACCCAATTAGATGTCACCTTTTCCAGCCTGAGTGCACATGATTTAGACACACACTTTCACTTTCAGCCAAATTGGACTACTTGTAGTTCCTGAATATGACATTCTACACAATCTCCTATGCTGAGAATACACTTATCTTTTCACCTCTGACTTTTGGAACTTTTAAGGCTCTGACCAAATTCTTTAAAGGACCTGTCTTTTTTCCTCTCCTTGTTAATACTCCATCTTTCTTCCCTGAAGTTAGTATGTATTTATTCCAATATTACTTTTCTACATATATGTTTTCTCATCTATACACACATACATAAGCACACACACACACACACACACACACACACACATACACACACACACACACACACACACACACACACACACCTCCTCCAGAAAAATGGACCAGTCCTTGAGGACAGGGACAATTTTGTTTTTGTCTTTGTATTCATGAAGGCATTACAATATATTGAATTGAATTTTATCGAATTGAATAAAAAAAAAAAGCACAGGAATTTCCTCATCCAGTTATCTTGAGGGCCTTACTTTTTTATGTTGCTAATCATTTTTTAGCAACTGGAGCAAACACAAATCCTGCTTTGGTAAGGATGGAATATGTGATGTCCAATTCGGTAGTCCCCAGATGTTAGCAAATGGGATGCTTTTTTCTCTTCAGCCTCATTCATTATGGATTCATTAATAAAGCATGTGCTTTCTAAGGAGCCAGATAAAGATTTTGAATAGGATCACACAATGTATCATAACATATTTATATATTATAATTATAATATGTATATCATAATTATAAATTAATATACTCTATATTATAATATCATATATGATATATATGAATAACCACTAAGAAATCAATCTTCTCAAAAATGATTACAAATTAAAGTAACTATAGAAAGAAAATGACATCAAAGTTGTTCCATTCTGGAAATGGCAGAAACTGGGTATAAAACAACTTCTCAAACTATATACAGCTATATACCAAGATAAAGTCAAAATGGGTACATATTTTAGACAGAAAAGGTATTACCATAAGCAAATTAGGAGAGGAGGTAATAGTTTACCTGTCAGATCTATGGAAAAGGAAGAATTTATGACCAACACAAGCAAGAGATAGAGAACATAATGAAATGCTAAATGCATAATTTTGATTACATTAGATTATAAAAGTTTTACACAAACAAAACCAAAGTAACCAAGATTAAAAGGATAGCAGAAAAATTGCAAATAATTTTTATGGCTAATGTTTCTGATAAAAGCCTCATTTCTCTTTTTTAAAATTTATTTTATTTTTAAAAACAGAGCAAGAAAAACACAAAAAAAATACAAAACAAAATAAAGCAAAACAAAAGAGAACATTGTTTAGTGCCCAGCAGAACATCAGGGAGGATTCAAAATATGTAACAAATTACCAGATCAATAAAGTATATGTATGTTGTGTGTTAGTAGAAGAAATTATATTAATGAATGTTCACTTTTTCTTTATTTCTTTATAAATTGTTTTTTTTATTCTCTGTTGCATACCTTATTTATTTTATTCTTTTTCCCACCTTCATTTCTCTCTCCCCTCCATTGCCAAGCAAGCTATCATTAAGAAAAGATATATTTATGTATACATATGTAGATATATACATATACATATTCACTCACACCCACACATACCCTACATACACACACATGTCTTTCTTATCCCTGCAGCTTCTTTCATTAAATTCTGCTCCATGATTTGCCTTATTTAACCTTTCCTCATTACTCACCCTTTGTTTCCCCATCCACCTATCCTTCCCCCCTTATTTCTTTAAAGATTTTGGAAGTTACTATACCTTTCATGGTATATATGTAGCATTGCCTCTTGAACTCATTCCTGATGTGAGTAGATTTTTCAGAACTATGAGCCCTCCTCCACACTCTGTTTCTGTGTCTATTCTTCCTCTGCACCTGATTTGTATAGCCTGATTTCTATTTTTATCTTGACTGCCAATCTTTCTTTTGAGCTATTGTTGGTGTGAATCTTAAACATATAATAGATAATACATATATAAAAATAAACAATTTGTCCACATTGAAACAGTTTGTCCATGTTAAGTTTCTTAAAATTGATCTTTCATATTGACTCTTATATGTTACATTTTCTGTTCAGTTAAGGTGAGGATGAGAAAAAGTCCTGAAAATCTGCAAGTTCATTGAATGGCCATTTTTTCTAAATCAAAATTATAGATAATTTTACTGAATATGATATTTTTGGCCACAGGCCTAGTTCTTTTGATTGTCAGTAAATATGATTCCAGGACTTGTGATCTTTTATTCTAGCTGCTGAAAAGTCTTGTGCAATTCTAATTGTAGCTCCAGCATATTTGAATTATTTTCTTATTGTTTCTTGCAAAATTTTCTCTTTGATCTGGGGGTTTTGAAATTTGGCAATAATATTCCTGTGTGTTTTCCGCAAAGGATCTTTTAGAGGTGGTGGTGATCAGTGGATTTTTTTTCTATTTCTACTTTTCATTCATGTTCCATCACTCCAGAACAATTTTCTTGGATCATTTCCTGCATTATCATATCAAGGCTCTCTTTTTGTTCACAACTTTCTGGCAGTCTAGTTATCCTTATGTTTTCTTGATCTGTTCTCCAGATCTATCATTTTTCTTACACTTCACATTCTGGTCTATTTTCTCATTCTTTATAATCTGTTTTGGCATTTCTTGGTTTCTCCTAGCTTCACTATTCTAGTTTGCCCAATTCTAATTTTCAAAGAATTATTTTCATCTTTGAGATGCTTTACCTCCTTTTCTAATTGGTCAACTTTTTTTCACAAAAAGTGACTTTTTTTTTTGTTTTTCCTCAATATCTCTCATTTGATTTTTGAACTCTTTTTTGAGTTTTTCTATAAACTCTCTCTGGACAAACATTTTATGTTACTCTTTGGGGTAGAAGCTTTTTTTTTTTTACTAAAGTGTCCTTCTTGGGGGATGAACCCTGATCTTCCCTATTCCCATAATATGTTTTTATGATGGGCTTCTTTCTTCTTGGCCAATTTATTTTTTTTAATAAGAGGTATTAGTGTAAGCACCTCTAATAATGGGGTAGGGGAATGGTGCTGCAAACTTCCCTTCAGCTCTCCACTGTGACCAGGAGCCCAAACCAAGAGCTCCATCCTCCTGCAAGTGCCCACCTCCAGCAGTATTCTTGTCCCACTGTCTCTGTCCTCACCAAGTCCTGTCTCCTTCTCACCCAGGACTTGGTCTCAGCAGCACAGATGGGCCTGGCAATCCCAATCAGCCAAGGTTCACTCAGTCTTCTCGAACTGAAACCCTAACTTGTCAAACAATCCAGGAGATGAAAGTTTCAGTGATCCCTGCTGAGCTACATCTAGGAGGAGTCCCGACTTGATATTTCTACAGAGCTAACCTGGAGGTTTTGGCACGTCAGACAGGTTAATCCCCTTCAGATCTTCTTAGTTTATATCAGAAGGACTCCAATTCTGCCCCAAGTCTTCTTGATTTTTCCCCAGTCTATGTTTGCCCTGAGGTGCAAAGTTGTTCCTTTTGGGGGAGAATTGTGGAGAGTTTGAAATTTACTCCATCATTTTCCCAGAATCCTCAAAAACCTCATTTCTCAAATATATAGAGAACTGAGTCAAATTTATAAGAATACAAGTCATTCCCAATGGATAAATGATCAAAGAATATGAACAGACTAGTTTTCAGGTTAAGCAGTTAAAGCTATGTATAATTATATAAAAATGTTCTAAATCACTATTGATTAGAAAAATGAAAATTAAAACAATTCTGACATACGTCCACATATGTTTCAGATTGGGTAAGATGACAGAAAAGGAAATTATAAATATTGGAGATGTGGGAAATTGGGACACTAATACATTGTTTGTGGAGCTGTGAACTGAAATCTTTCTAGAGAGCAATTTGGAACTATCTCCAAAGAGCAATAAAACTGTGTATACCTTTGATCCGGCAATACTACCACTGGATCTGTATCCCAAAAAATCATTTAAAAAAAAGAGGAAATGACCTACATGTATAAAAATATAGCAGTTCTTTTTGTGGTTGCAAAGAATTGGAAATTGAGGGGATACCCATAAACTGAGAAATAACTGAATAAGTTGTAGATGTAGGTAATATGATGAATGTGATGGATGAATGTAATGGAATACTGTTGTGCTGTAAGAAATAGTGAACAGGGGGATTTCTTCAACCTGGAAAGACTTACGTTAACTGGTGTGAGCTAAGTGAACATAACCAAGAAAACAATGTAGAGCCAGGGGTTCTCAAACTTTTTAAATAAGAGGCCAGTTCCATACTTAACGCCGTACACCAAGATAAGGTCAAAATGGGTTCATGACCTAGGCATAAAGAATGAAATTATTAATAAATTAGAGGAACATAGGATAGTTTACCTCTCAGACCTGTGGAAGGGGAAGGTCTTTATGACCAAAGCAGAACTAGAGATCATTACTGATCACAAAATAGAAAATTTCGATTATACCAAACTGAAAAGTTTTTGTACAAACAAAACTAATGCAGACAAGATTAGAAGGGAAGCAATAAACTGGGAAAATATTTTTACAGTCAAAGGTTCTGATAAAGGCCTCATTTCCAAAATATGTAGAGAATTAACTCTAATTTATAAAAAATCAAGCCATTCTCCAATTGAAAAATGGTCAAAGGATATGAACAGACAATTCTCAGATGAAGAAATTGAAACTATTTCTAGTCATATGAAAAGATGCTCCAAGTCATTATTAATCAGAGAAATGCAAATTAAGACAACTCTAAGATACCACTACACACCTGTCAGATTGGCTAAGATGACAGGAAAAAATAATGATGATTGTTGGAGGGATGCGGAAAACTGGGACATTGATGCATTGTTGGTGGAGTTGCGAACGAATCCAACCATTTTGGAGAGTAGTTTGGAACTATGCTCAAAAAGTTATCAAACTGTGCATACCCTTTGATCCAGCAGTGTTACTACTGGGATTATATCCCAAAGAGATTATAAAGAAGGGAAAGGGACCTGTATGTGCACGAATGTTTGTGGCAGCCCTTTTTGTAGTGGCTAGAAACTGGAAACTGAATGGATGTCCATCAGTTGGAGAATGGCTGAATAAATTGTGGTATATGAAAATTATGGAATATTACTGTTCTGTAAGAAATGACCAACAGGACGATTTCAGAAAGGCCTGGAGAGACTTACACGAACTGATGCTGAGTGAAATGAGCAGGACCAGGAGATCATTATATACTTCAACAACAATACTAGAGGATGACCAGTTCTGATGGATCAGGCCATCCTCAGCAACAAGATCAACCAAATCATTTCTAATGGAGCAGTAATGAACTGAACTAGCTATGCCCAGAAAAAGAACTCTGGGAGATGACTAAAAACCATTACATTAAATTCCCAATCCCTATATTTATGCACACATGCATTTTTGATTTCCTTCACAAGCTAATTGTACAATAATTCAGAGCCTGATTCTTTTTGTACAGCAAAATAATGTTTTGGTCATGTATACTTATTGTGTATCTAAGTTCTATTTTAATATATTTAACATCTACTGGTCATCCTGCCATCTAGGGGAGGGGGTGGGGGGGTAAGAGGTGAAAAATTGGAACAAGAGGTTTGGCAATTGTTAATGCTGTAAAGTTACCCATGTATATATCCTGTAAATAAAAGGGTATTAAATAAATAAATAAATAAATAAGAGGCCAGTTCACTGCCCTTCAGACTGTTGGAGGGCCGGACTATAGTAAAAACAAAAAATTTGTTTTATGGGCCTTTAAATAAAGAAACTTATTATCCCTGGGTGAGGGGGATAAATGTCCTCAGCTGCTGCATCTGGCCCATGGCCATAGTTTGAGGACCCCTGATTGTAAACTAACAATAACACTGTGATGATCAACTATCATTGACTGAACTCTTCTCAGCAATACATTGATATGAGACAATTCCAAAAGATTAGTGATGAAAAAGGCTAGCCATATCCTAAAGAAAGAACTCTGAAGTTTGTATTCAGATCAAAGCATTCTATTTTCACTTTTTTGGATTAGATTTTTGTGTGACTTTTCCCTTTTATTGTTTCTTCTTTTACAACATGACTAATGCAGAAATATGTTCACATGATTGTACATATATAATCTATATCAGATTGCTTGCCATCTTGTAGAGAGGGAATGGGAGGGAGGAAGAAAAAAATTGGAACTCAAAATTTTATTTAAAAATATGAATGTTGAAATCTATTTTTACATATCATTGGAAAAATGTGTCCAAATATTTCCTCCATTCTTATAGGTTCAATAATGGGGTCATATTAAATGGAGATGGATAGCAACATTTTCTTAGACTGAATAGCAACTATTACATAAAAGCACAAAAAAGGATGTAGGGAGAGATTGAGAGAGCTGGAGGAAAGAAAAAAGCAAAAAAAAAAAAAAATCAGTAGCCAATGTCTCACCCCACAGAGAGTGCTAGCTTCTTAATTTTTTTTTCTGAGCCTCAAGTTTTATTGAACCACTGAATGTATTTCTGTAAGTCCTCTACATTCAAGGCAGATATTTCCTGTGTTCTTCACATATCAACTTTCCAAAGTGGTCCCTAAAGAAATCAATTGGCCCAATAATATCTCAGTGCCTGAAGAATTTGAGTTGAGAGTTACTCAAAGAACAATGAAGAGGCACATGGTGAATGTGAGTATAAAATGTAGTACACTCCCAACTAAGAATTATAAAGCATAGCTGATAAGATGTTATACTTAGAGAACCCCAGAGATTCTATTAAAGAGCTATTAGAAATAATCCACACCTTTAGCAAAGTTCCAGGATACAAAATAAATCCACATAAGTCATTAATTTTCTTACATATCACTAACAAAATCCAACAGTTAGAGTTACAAAGAGAAATTCCATTTAAAGTAACTACAGATAGTATAAAATATTTGGGAATCTCTCTGCCACGGGAAAATCAGGAACTATATGAGCAAAACTACAAAACACTTTCCACACAAAAAAAGTCAGATCTAACTAATCAGAAAAATATTAAATGCACTTGGATAGGGCGAGCAAATATAATAAAGATGACAATACTACCTAAACTAATCTATTTATTTAGCGCTCTACCAGACTCCCCAAAAAATTGTTTTAATGACCTAGAAAAAATAACAACAAAGTTCATGTGGAAAAACAAAAAGTCAAGAATTTCAAGGGAATTGATGAAAAAAATCAAATGAAGGTGGCCTAGCTGCACCAGATCTAAAATTATATTATAAAGCAGCGATTACCAAAACCATTTGGTATTGGCTAAGGAATAAATTAGTTGATCAGTGGAACAGGTTAGGCTCAAAGGACAAAATAGTCAATAACTTTAATAATCTAGTGTTTGACAAACCTAAAGACCCTAGCTTTTGGGATAAGAATTCACTGTTTGATAAAAACTGCTAGGAAAATTGGAAATGAGTATGGCAGAAACTAGGCATTGACCCACACTTAACACCGTACACCAAGATAAGGTCAAAATGGGTTTATGATCTAGGCATAAAGAATGAGATTATAAATAAATTAGAGGAACATAGGATAGTTTACCTCTCAGACCTGTGGAGGAGGAAGGAATTTATGACCAAAGAAGAAATAAAGGTCATTATTGATCACAAAATAGAAAATTTTGATTATATGAAATTGAAAAGTTTTTGTACAAACAAAACTAATGCAGACAAGATTAGAAGGGAAACAACAAACTGGGAAAACATTTTTACTTTCAAAGGTTCTGATAAAGGCCTCATTTCCAAAATATATAGAGAATTGACTCTAATTTATAAGAAATCAAGCCATTCTCCAATTGATAAGTGGTCCAAAGGATATGAACAGACAATTCTCATATGAAGAAATTCAAGCTATTTCTAGCCATATGAAAAGATGCTCCAAGTCATTATTAATCAGAGAAATGCAAATTAAGACAACTCTGAGATACTATTACACACCTGTCATATTGGCTAGAATGTCAGGGAAAGATAATGCAGAATGTTGGAGGGGATGCGGGAAAACAGGGACACTGATACATTGTTGGTGGAATTGTGAATACATCCAGCCATTCTGGAGAGCGATTTGGAACTATGCTCTAAAAATTATCAAACCATGCATGCCCTTTGATCCAGTAGTGTTACTACTGGGCTTATATCCCAAAGAGATCTTAAAGAAGGCGAAGGGACCTGTGTGTGCAAGAATATTTGTGGCAGCCCTCTTTGTAGTGGCTAGAAACTGGAAACGGAATGGATGCCCATCAATTGGAGAATGGCTGAATAAATTGTGGTATATGAATATTATGGGATATTATTGTTCTGTAAGAAATGACCAGCAGGATGATTTCAGAAAGGGCTGGAGAGACTTACATGAACTGATGCTGAGTGAAATGAGCAGGACCAGGAGATCATTATATACTTCAACAACAATACTATATGATGATTGATTCTGATGGACATGGCCCTCTTCAACAATGAGATGAACCAAATCAGTTCCAATAGAGCAGTAATGGATTGAACCAGCTACAACCAGTGAAAGAACTCTGGGAAATGAGTGTGAATCACTACATAGAATTCCCAATCCATCTATTTTTGTCCACCTGCATTTTTGATTTCCTTTACAGGTTAATTAGACACTATTTCAAAGTTCGATTCTTTTCAAACAGCAAAATAACTGTATGGATATGTACACATATATTGCATTTAACATATACTTTAACATATTTAACATGTATTGGTCAATCTGCCATCTGGGGGAGGGAGTGGGGGGAAGGAGGGGTAAAATTGGAACAACAGGTTTTGCAATTGTCAATGCTGAAAAATTACCCATGCATATATCTTGTAAATAAAAAGCTATAATAATAAAAAAGAACTATACAGCATAAAAGCTACCAGTAGAGGAATGTATGATTGAAAATAAAGTAATAACAAGAGTGAAGGATAATGAATTGAAAACCTTGTGTTCCTTGAATAATTACAAAATATTAAGCAATGTAAAGAAAAGTCCCTAGCCTAGTAGATGCCTTCATGAATAATGAAAGGGAGGATATAGGCAAGAATAATATGGGATGAACATACATGGATATATTGAGATCATCAAAGCCCCGTAATGTTACATCCATTCACTAAATTTCCTGTGGTTCTCTTTGACCAATAGGATTAAACATGAACTTTGGATTTTGTTTTTGTTTTGGCATTTAAAGCTTTCTACTACTTAGCACCTTCTACTCTCTTGGTCTTTTGACATATTACTCCCTTATATACACTCTGCCGTCCAGCCTTTCTGACTGCCTTATTCTTCTTGGCACATGATACTCCATATATGAAACCATTGCTTTTTCCAATTCACTTCTACCTCTTGGAGGTCCAAGGTCAGTAATAGTGACACTTTTTATATGCTAATTTACATATTAGCTGCCATTGCTCTCCAAGGTGACTTTGATTAGTGTGTATGTATCCATATACTTATATATGTAAGTGTTACCACTCCTGTTGTAACATAAATTCCTTGAATATAAATACTAAGACTCTTTTGTGTTTTCATTCACAATAACTATCCCAATCCTTAGTAATTAGTAAGTACTTAATAGTCATGCAGATTGACTGAAAGAAGTATCCATATATTCTATATACAAAATTGATAGTTAATAGTGTCTAAACAATAGAAAATCTTGTGAATTAATAATAATCCCTTGATTTATCCCACAGCTTTAGCCACTCTAAAGATCTTGCAATGGAATCTCTTCTTTACCTATCCATGTTCCTTTTCCTAGAATTTTTAAACTGATATCCATAGCTAATTTTTAAATAAGTTTTTGTTGTTAACTTTTGTTTCTATATTGCCCAGATTCCCTTCTATCTTCCTCTCTCCCTCTCACCCCTTATACCAAATCACTCCTGATTTTCTGAAATTTTCAACCTCTATCCTTTTTCACCCTAGAAATACCTCTCCCTTTACAACTCCCTCACCTGATTAGCAAGTTACTTCCCAGGATCTCCATTTAAAGAAATGACTGGAATATTCATGCTTACTTCTCTCACAGTTCTACTTCTGACTCCCCATCCATTTCAACATGACCATTCAGTTTTCTAGCTCCTTTTTGTGAGTTGTCTTCCTTTATTATGTAGAAGCTCATTGACAGTAGAGAATGTCTTTTTTGCTGGTATTTATATTCACAGCCTTTAGCACAGCACCTGCCACATCATTTTTAATAAATTATCTATCCATCTATTCATCTATCTATAATATGACAAAATATTTTAGAAAGAAAAAGAGGAAGAAATAGCTCATTGAATTCTAATTAATTTTTTCATGTCTTCCTTTAATCTCTTTTTCTTCTTTGATTTTTCTTTAAACATTCTTAACAACCTCTTTTTGAAGTTCTCATATTTCTCTCTTTCCTCTAGACCTACTTCCAGACTTAGAACAGCTGGTGAGGTGATTGTCATTTGCCCTACCGATCATCATTGATGATCTTCAAGATTAGGAAGGGTAAGAGAGCTGTTTTAATGAGCAAGATCCCTGAAGTTCTGGAGAGTTCCAAATCCCATCCTCTGTACCATAGTGTCTTCCTTTCTGCTTTGAGAATGATGCTTCTAAGCTCAGGATCCAAAACATGAGTCATTTGAAAGGCAAGAAACAATGAGGGCATTCAGCTAAGAGAGAACCAGTGAAAAAGAATATGGCTGAATCTCATTAAGAAAGAGATATCCTATAGGGAATATGGGAGTGAAAGCTCTGAATTGCAAAAGCAGAAAGAAGACCCCCCAAAAAAGCTTTCACTATTATTGTTATTATAATTAATGGAAGGAAACTTGGCAGAGTCCACCAATTTTAAGGGACAGGCAAGTATCAGGGGATCACTAGCAGCAGTGGCTCTCAGCTCTTTTCCATCATACTGTTCATCTGGCTTATAAAAGTGCATCAAATATACATAGGCACCATGGGGACCACAGAAAACAATGAGCAGTTAATGAATTCTAAAGATCAGGCCAGGATTCTGGACAAAAGGGACAGTGAATTAATCTTCTAATCAGGAGGAACCATTAACTTTTTTTTTTCCTTTCTGTTTCCATACAAAATTCCTGACTTCTATCAGTCACTGAAGAACAGTATGGTACATGAAACATTAGATTAAGAAATAGAGGATTTAGGATTGAATAGATGCTCTACTAATTAACAGTCTTATTACCTTAGACAAATCATTAATCCAACTTGGTGAGGTTTTCTTATCTGTAAAATGAAGTAATAGGACTAGATGATTTCTGATGACACTTCTTAATGTAGCTCTATGGACAGCTATATCTTCACACAATCACAATGTGGCTTGTGGCAACATTAGAACGCGGTTGACATTCCCACAGACATGGTCACATAGTCTTCAACTAGCAAAAAAGCTTCTATGGAGAAGAATGCTTAGCCTTTTTCTGCTTGATTTCAAAGAACAAGCCTAGAGCCATCAAGGAGTGGATAAAGGAAGACAGATTTTCATTTAATAAAAAGAAAACTTTCTGCAACTGGAAGTATCCAAAATTGGACTAGATTTCCTGGAATATATGACAGGACCAGAATAATTCATGAAACAACCCAGTCTATCTAGTCCTACCTGTACCTAAATAAATAACCTTCTACATTATTCGTGACAAAGACTGATTCATCATTTGCTTGAAGACCTTTTGTGAAAAGGAGCTCACTGACCCCAGAGGCAGCCATTCCTATTTTATAAGGCCCTACCTATAAGAAAAACAAGTCTTTACATTGAGATCATTGCCACAGTTTCCAATCCAGATCCAAGAAAAACAAGTTCCATTCTTCTTCACCTAAACAGCATTTCAACTAAGTGAAAGCAGTCTATGTGTCTAAGGTTTGTTGTTTTGTTTTGTTTTGTTTTTCCATCAAACTTAATATTATACTAATATATCATGGTTTTCAGTCCTCTCACTATTCATAATTTCCCTCCTCTGGATACTACAGAAGTTTATTCACATCCTTGCTAAAGTTTGACACCCATAACTGAATAAAAGACATTCCTAATTCAATCTGAAAGGAAAAATTGCAAAGATATAAGATCCAAAATGAACGAAGTGATAGTCACACTGCAATCTTTCCTGATCTGACTGCTTTTAGAGTATGGTCTCCAGTTACAGATGCCAGATTTTAGGATAGATATTGACAGATGGTGTACAGAGGAGGGCAGCCAGATATCATTATTTACATGCTCTTAGGTCATATTAGCTCAGTTGGCTGCCCTATCATATTGTTGATGCATATTGAACTTGAAGCCCCTATATATTTTCTCCATGAACAGTTTTTCTAGCTATGCCTTTCACATCTAAAACTTGTAAAGATTCTTTTGGGTTTTGTTGTTTGTTTGTTTCTTTGTTTTTTCAAGTGGAGAAGAAAAAAACAGCCTGGGATATTGTTTTGTTTTGTTTTTAAATGTATGCCTAAGAAGCCTTCTGTTATTTTCCTAAAATTGATCTATTAGTCTCAAGCTATCAAAAAAAAAATTAGATCCTAACTCTGTAATCTAACAACTAGCCATCCATCTCATCTTTGGATCACTTATGAGTTTGATGGACATGACATCTTTCTTGTTTTAGGTAACTGGAATATAAAAATAGCTAACTGAGAAAGGTCAAGGATAAATCTGTGGGACACGCTACAAGAAATATTCTTCCACTAAAATATCAATATTTAATGACAGCATTTGGTTCATTAAATGTGATGACTTAACCAGTTCTGAATATGCCTAACTAATGTACTATTATCTAACTCAAATATCTTTGTCTTATCCAAAATTATATTATGAAGGGTTTCATCAAATGTCATGATGAAATTCAAATCCAGGCATAGTATCTCTACAGTATTCCTTCAAGCTAATTCTAGTAATTTTGTAATATATATATTTATATGCCTATTTATCACATTATAATATATAATATAATTATAATATATAATATTAAATAATAATAATATAATATCACATTATAATATATATGTTGTATATAATTATAAATACATAAAATATTATTAATAATATAAAATTATATAATCATGTTTTATATGCATATATATGTATATGTGTATTTATGTATATTTATATATATACATACATGTTTAGACTCAAGAATGGTGAAACTCTATTTTTAAGGAAATCATTCTGGCTCTTAGTGATCACTTCTCTTTCTGAAGGCTTACCAACCATAGCTTTTAATACCACATTTGGAACTTTGCTTATTTAAAAATCAAACTTATTAGCATATAAAAATAATGATAGAATGAATGATTTCTGAACCAAAAACATCACCCAAGTAGCAAGTACTCTTAGTTGTCTTTATAATTGCTAAGTTCCTTGAAGATAAGACCTATTTCATTTTTTTTCTCTTTTTCTCTATATTATCTCACTTGGTGATCTCATCAATGCCCACAGATTCAATTGCCATCCCTATGTAGATGATTCCCAAATCTACATACTCAGCCTTAACCTTATTAAGCTCCAGTTATATGATACTGGAGCTTATCATATCATATCATAGAGGATATCATATAACTGACTCCCTTTTGGAAATGTCAAACTGGATGTTCCATAGACATCACAAACACAACATGTCCAAAACAGAACTCTTTATCTATCATTCATACTCTTCCACCCAATCTTCCTTTTACTGTTAAGGAGACCACCATCATCCCAGTCAGGGTCCTATCTTCAATGTTATCTAACACTCCTCTTTTTCACAAATTCTATATATCCAATCTGCTGCTAAATCTTGTTTTTCATGCCTTCACAACATCTATGCATTGCCTTTTTTCCACTTACCCAAGCATCACTCTGATACAGGTCTTCATCACCTCATTCCTGGACTATTACCCATAGCTTTCTGGCTGGTCTTACTGAAAATCATCTCTCCCTATTTCAATCTATTTTCCATTCATCTGCTAAAATGATCTGCTTTGATACTACCCAATAAATTCTAGTAGCTTTCTCTTATTCCCAGAATCAAACATAAACTCATCCATCTGGTGTCTGAAGCCCTTTCCCAATCAGTATATCTCTCTACCTTTCCAGTTCTCTTGAATTGTATTCCCCTTCACATAATCCACAATCCATAGCCATCTTGTGGTTCATTATCTAAGACATTGTATCTCTTGACTCCTTACCTTTTTACTGGCTATCTCCCTTACCTGAGATGCTTTCTCCTTGCTCCCACATTCGGAATTCTTTGACTTTTTTAAGATCCAACTCAAATCCTACAGGAGACTTTTCCTGCTACCTCTCATTGCTAATGCTTTTCCTCTGAGATTATTTTTCTATCTACTCTGGATATAATCTGTCCATACAGAGTTCTTTATATGTTTGTTCTCTGCTAGAATATGAACTCCTTGAGTTTAGGAAATGTTTTTGCCTTTCTTTATATCCCAGTGTTTAGCAAAGTTCCTGTCATATAGTAAGCATTTTATAAATACTTGTTGACCAACTGACTGTCTCTCTAAGCTCATCAAAGTGTCTCACGAATGGAGACTATTAATAAATGCTGGTTGAACCAAAGTGAATTGATGTCATGATGACTCATTTTTACTGAGCATTTCAAATACAGGGTAATACACTGGAATATATCCAAAGCATACATTGTAGTTTTTGTTGAATTATTTTGGTCATGTCCAACTCTGATGAGCCCATTTGGAGTTTTCTTAGCAAAGATCCTGGTGTAATTTGCCATTTCCTCCTCCAATTTGTTTTTACAGATGAGCCAAATGAGCTATAAGTGACTTACACGGGGTCACACAGGTGATATCTGTCTAAAACTAAATTTGAACTCAGATCTTCTTGACTTCAGGGCTACTGTTCTATCTACTTTGCTACTTAGTTACTTAGTGACCCAGTTTGATAGTTGCAGAGAAAGGCTGCAAACTTGGTGAATGAGGGAAGACCCCCACTTTTTAATTTAATAATTCAGACTTTTTAAAAAATACATACTGGGCAGCTAGGTGATGCAGTGGAGAGAGCACCACTGAAGTCGGGAGGACCTGAATTCAAATAACTTCCTAGCTGTGTGACCCTGGGTAAGTCACTTAACCCCAATTGTCTCAGAAAAAAAAGGAAAGGAAGGAAGGAAGGAAGAAAGGAAGGAAGGAAGGAAGGAAGGAAGAAAGGAAGGAAGGAAGGAAGGAAGGAAGGAAGGAAGGAAGGAAGGAAGGAAGGAAGGAAGGAAGGAAGGAAGGAAAATACATACTTAGAATGTATTATAACAAAAACCATATTTATATCTGAAATCTTAGTGTATCTCAATATTCTAGTGATTAGAAGCATTGTCTGAAACAGGAGTTAAGGAATAATGAGACACACATAGAGGAAAAGTAGCTTCAGAAACTAATAATGGGTCTGGGAGAAAACTACCACATGCCTAAGGGAAATGTCATAGGTAATATAGTGGGTAGAACATTAGACCTGGCATCAGGAAGATCTGAGTTCAAATACAACTCAGATTCTTGTAGCTCTGTGACCCTGAACAAGTCACTTAATCTTAGTCTTATTCAGTTTTCTCAACTGTAAAATGAGGGTAATAATGGCACCTATGTTGGAGGATTATGAAGATTAAATGAAGTATCATTTATAAAGTGCTTAGCAGAGAGCCGGGCACACAGTAGATGTCTAATAAGTACTTATTTCCTTTCTTCTTTTCATTTATAGGGGGTAAGAACTTCCAACAACCAAGAGTTATAAATGGTCCCTTTGCTTTCGAACATTGTTTGCTTTCTTTTGGCCTCTGTATGTATTTATGTGAGAGTATGCCCCAGTTGTTGAGTTTGGGGTGGGAGTTTTTGGAAGAGGGATGTTTTATACCTATCATTTTTACTATATCACAATAGTAAAAATATATGTCTAAAAGCTAATTATATCTGGCTAGCAAATTGATATTGCCTCATAATTACCAGGGGAGTTTACAGTGCGGTGTTTAAAAGATTACCCTACCTCTGAGGGTCCCCTGGAATTTAGCAAAGCAATAGCTAGAAGCCTCTGGGCACCCATCTTATCAATGCAAGTATAGTTTGGAAGAATAAACCCAGGACCTTTGCTACATGTGTTAAAAGAGATTTCTCCCTCTTATTTTCAACATTTTAAAAGAAGATCACAATCACCTGAGTCAAATACTACTTCAGGACTGAAGCTGCCCTGATTTGTATAAAGTTCCTGACATTGGTATGGTTATTTATATATGGCTCTAACATATTATTTCTTATGCAATGCTGAATGAAATGAGCTTTTTCCCTTCACTCTGAATGATGACTTTTCCCATGATCCTAGACTTATTAGTAAAAGGATTATTAGAGGTCATCCTATCCAACTTCTTCATTCTGCAAAGAAAACTAAGGTCACAGGGAGAGTGAGCATGCTCCCGAGGCATAAGAGATCTGAACACTTAAACAGGTAAGAATTTTCCATTTCCTAAATGAATGCTCTAACTGTAAACTGTGCCCTCTGAGTCCAAATCTATTAATCTTTCCATTGCACTTAAAATGTTCCCTGCCTGACACCTGCTGCTGAATGACCATAACAGCAAATAAGTAATAAAAAAAAAAAATCATTCTTCTGCATAAAAAAAAAAAAGTACTCTTCTGCCCAAATGTCTTCGATGGCTCCCTATCACCATGACAATAAAATTAAAAACCCTTGAGATGAGTTTAATCTGCAGTGTAGTTTGAACCTACCTTTCTATCTTTCTATAATATTATTCTTACCACTAGTTTTTTCCCAACTAATGAACATGGTGTTCTCCACTTTTGTGTCACACAGACTTTTCCCCATACCTGAAGCTGATAGCCTATTCCCCTCCTCTTAAAATCCTCTTTCATTAAAGTTCACCCTTATATCCACTTCTTCCATTAAAGCTCCCTCAATTTCCTCAATTGAAAACATTTTCTCCCTTTTCAAATCTGTTCACAGCACTTTGTCCGGGACTTTCCTTTGCCCTCATCATTTCCTACCTTGGACATACTCATCAGTGGATGGGTCTCCTGCTTCCCTAGATGTCTCATAAGAAGTTTAGCTACTTGAGGTCAGGGACTGTTTCATTTTTATCTTTATATCTTTCATATCTAGACATTATTTGGAAGTTAATGGGTGACGAATAAATAATTATTGAATTGAACCAGGAGTACTGATTTTGTTTTATTTGTTTTTTTTTTTCTAAAATTACAAACAATCGTCCTTTGTTTCAGGGTTGCTCAGCAGCTAGCTGTGGCTAATCTCATGAGAAGTCAAAAGTTTTCTTTGAATTACCAACCATGGTTAATTCTACACCTTTGAACCCAAAGTGGAGTTCCAAAAGCTCAATCCAATTTTTCTTTCTTTCTTTCTTTCTTTAATTTTTTTGCTGAGGCAATTAGGGTTAAATGACTTGCCCAGGGTCACACAGCTAAGAAGTGTTTAGTGTCTTAAACCAGATTTGAACTACTCAGGTCCTCCTGACTTCAGGACTGGCGCTCTATCCACTGGGGCACCTAGCTGCCCCTCAATCTACTTTTTTTTAAGAGAAGCAGTTACTTCCTTAGCAGTATCTGCTCATGCTATGATGTTGACTTCCGTTATTCCCTTTATATTTGTTTCTACTTGCCCTGTGATATAAAATATATTATGCCCAGTTCAAACATGTCAAGTGACTCCTATGTGGAGGCATTTTGCTGGTCTATTTTTTTTAATATGACATAAAATATGACACATAAAATATGTGCCAAGTTTTGTGATTTTTTAAAAACCTTTCTCTTTTCTTTAAAAAAAAATAAGAGGTCAGTAAGGAAAAGATAGTAATTTTGGCAAATAATTTTGGTGGAGGCTATATCATATATATACACATATGTGTTTATATAAAAACTTTTTAGTCTATTTCAGGATTCTTTATACATAGAAATATATTTTCTTTTTGACTTCTCATAAATATATGTATGTGAATATATAACTGGTATGTAACATGTATGTAGAAACACTGTGAAAGACAGAGAGATAGAAAAAGAGAGAAACAGAAAAAAGACACACACACAGAAAGAGAGAGAGAGAGAGAGAGAGAGAGAGAGAGAGAGAGATGGAGACAGAAACAGAGGAGAAATGCATATTAGAACCTTCTGAGGGACACTGAGTGATTTATTGATTTGTTTCAATATATAGCACAGATAAGACTTTACATCTTTTTAACCATATCCATTTTGTCACACTGTTTATTATATTTCATGTGCTGAAATTAATCAATTTAATTACAAATCAATTTTATTTTATATATTGGTGTTTAATATTAATTTTCTAATAAAACATTTAATTTCTCCAAAAAGGAATGAAAAGTTAAAACCACTTCCCCAGCTCTGTGCCTTCCAAGAAATAGGTGAGCTGAGCACTCAGACATTTTTATGGATTTTTCATTGCTTTAAAATAAAGCTTTTTCCTCACTGGGATGAACAGAGAATACCACTCACTTGAGGAAATACTTGAGAATCTTCAGTGCTCCCATCTGGACTTCCCCATGTCCCAAAAGGAGATAAACAGATTGTAAAGGGGATGTCAAAATGAAATTGCTTTCCTTTCCCATCATTTCCAAGTTCCACTCAGAAAAAATAAAATAAAATCCAAGTGAGTTCCCAAATAGAAATACCTTGTGACAAGGTCAAGTTAGACAGAGCAGATATATTGCTCCCAATGAAAAAAAAGACAGAGTTATATGTTTCATTGGCATGATAAAATGGAGGGAAACATATGTGGAAACTCATATAACATTATATTGAACTGTTGAAAATATCTCTTTCCAAAAGGTACTCTATCTAATCCTAGTTCCTATTCATGCCTATCACATCACAACATACGTAACTCTCCTAGGGACTAGGAAGAAAGAGGTCATGGTGATTTTATTTTATAATTTTGAAATACACTCATAGAATTCTTAGAGAGCTACTAGGGCACTTATAAACCGAAAGGGCAATGAATCCTGGTCTTCCTGACAAATTTCCTTTCCTCTTTGCCATACTACCAGGCAACTCTGTAAGACTTATGGATCAGAGATAATTTGCATAGGTAGAGGGAGTACCTCATAAGCGGATTCAAAAATCAATTTAAAATGTTTCAAGAAATCTTTAGCAAGATATCTGTTTATGTAGAGGCTCACACTTGAAGTGGTAGGATTGCAAGCCAAGACTAGAAGAACCAAGGCTAGAAGAACTAGTGTTCTCTTAAGCTATAAAGAGTATGGATGAACCAAAACACTAGCCTCCAGACCCTTGATATAAAGCAAAAGTTGCTCCTCTCCAATCTGATATAAGGGAAATAGTTTGAACAGATAACAGCTACTCTGTCACAATGCCCACCCTGGATCACAACAAATATGTTCTATGGCATCATGGGCTGGATTTCATCTTCTTCTTTAAAACTAGTACCATGGAATTATGAGTTGGACTCCAGTTGTTCATATGGATATTGTAGGTTTTGTAGTCACAACTTATTTTTGTTGCATCCTACTTTCGAGTTAACTTTTAGATGGTAATATTAAAATATGCTTTTTGTTATACCCAACCCTGTCATACTGAAAAGTGAGCTCTAAACAGATAACTACTTTGATAGTCCTTATTCCTGGGTCTCATTGTAAGCTATAAATCCTCACAACCTGATTGCCAGGGGGGAAATATATATATATATTTATATAATGTTATATGAGTTTCCACATGTTTCCCCCAACTTGTGACATTCAGAAGTCTGTTGGTCACTTTTAGTTTGACTAGACCCAATAATGACTTCCTCTGATTGAGATGAAAGGAAGATAAAGGCATACTATATTGAGACATAAAATTGCCTCAGGTATATATAAATATATATATATATATATAATATGTTTATTATATATGTATATATTTAAAGCTAGAAGGTTGAAAACTTAGAATACATCTGATTTCTCTCCCAATTCTGTTTCTGACTTTTCTAACTCTCCTCATGTCTCATCTACCGGGTGTCATGTGAGTAACAAAGCAAAGATCAGTTTGGCTAGATTTCGGAGTTTAGGAAGAATAATATGCAGAATAATAAAGCTGGAAAGTTAGGTTGGGACTAGATCATGGAAGACTGACAAAAGATAAACAGAGGGAGTTTATATTCTATTCTAATGACAATAGAAAGTCACGAATTTATTGAGTAGGGGAATGGCATATTCATATCTGCACTTAAGGAAAATCACTGGCAGCTACATGGAGGAGGCAGCTATATAGAGTGGGGAAAAGAATTGAAGCTTCAACTGAAGCTTTGCAAACATTATTTCATTTGATTTTCATAATAACTCTGGGTAGTAGGTGTTATTATTATCTTCATTTACAGATAAGGAGAATGATCTTGTAAGAAGTTATGTGGTTTACCCAGGGTTACAGTATTAATATCTGAGACCAGATTTGAACTCATTTTTCTTCCCTCAGGTCTAATGCTCTCTCTACTGGGCTACCTAGCCCAATAATATTAAATCTAAAGCTTCAGAATAACATCTAAAGCTAGGCAGGATCTTAAAAGCCTTCTAGTCCAATGCTCTTCTCTATTTTACAGATGATAAAACTGAGGCACAGAAATAATAAATGAATTACATTAAGTGGCAAAGTCATCTGACTCCAAAACGCAGAGTTCTTTTCATTACACTCTCCTTAAGAAATTCTTTAAGTGACAAATACAGTATTTCAAGAATACATTCATAATGTATAATCATGATCCACCTTGTAAAATGAGTGCTTTAGACCACAACTTAAGATTGTTTTTGTTGTTGTTGTTGTTGTTAAAAAAAAAAAAAAAGTCAGCATCAGAAAAAGAAAAAAAAAATTTGAAAGGAAGCAGAGTTTCCTGTCAAAGTCCAAACCTCACGTCATCAGTGATCTCCTTTTCAGACAGTTTCATGATAAATGAGGCCCCACAGACAAAGTAGAAAACTTCATCACTGGACTGATATGTCCACTGGGAAAATAGCTGGGCTGACAGAATATGGTGTCAACCCAGGCTCTCATCCCAGACCAAGATGAGGGTCAGTGAAACAAAAGCTGAATCCAACCTATGCTGTGACAGCAAGCCCTGGACTGGCCCCAGATGTCACATAGAACTTCCTGAACAACATCATCTCTGAGCCATATTGAATGTCAAATGGCAGGCTAAAGCTGGCAGCCACAAGATCCTGGACTTCATCCAATTCACTAAAATTGAGGCTATGATAAATGGAACTGAGATTCATAGGACTGGACAGAAGTAGAAAGACAGCAAATTACAGAATTCTCAAAATCCTTTAATATGTACCTTGAGGTGAGTGGACACAGTAGAGCTAAAAATGATTTTCTACAGAAGAACTTCAGGAAGTAAGGTATCCCACGGAGCTGATGGAAAGGGGCTGAGTCACAGTTTAGAAGCCCGATTCCTGACGAATTCCTCTTGTTACTCACCAAGTAAGTTACTCACCAAGATTGTAAGCTTTCAAGGTAAAGATTATTGGGTTTTTTTTTTCTATGTCTCTATATCCTCAGCTCTCAGCACATAGTACATACTTGACAAATGTTCATTGAGCTGAATTTCATAAATAGACAAGACTGTCCTCCAGGAAAATTCTGAAACAGATATCTTGTCCTAAATACTCAGATATCATCATTAAACTCTTTGCATGTTCCTAAGGCCTGGGGCAAGATGTTGGCTGCTGGGAGCCCACTATTATACTCCCTTATGGATTCTTCTCTCCTTAAATCCCAAGATCCATATCTATTCCTGTATCCTATTGGTCAGAAAATGTGTTGCCTTGGGTTTTCTTTCTTCAAGATTCATCGCTCAGAAGCTCATTATATTGGCTAGAATCAAGATGCTAAATCAGATGTGAATTTTTTGGGCATGGGCATTTTGGGACCAGTTTGTTTTTTGTTTTTATTATATCTCTATTAGAAGGATCCTGTTTTTCATTTTCTTTTAAATGTGTATGGTGGGAGGGAAAGAAAATAAATGTTTGAAAAATAAAATGAAGAGCAAATGAACAATTTTTAAGAACAACAGCAACGAATTTAACTCTAGCCTCAGACATTGGCTAGCTGGGTGACCTTGGGCAAGTAACCTGTCCCTGTTTGCCTCAGTTCTTCATCTTTAATGACAAACCACTCCAATATCACTGCCATAAAAATCCCAGATTGGGTCACAATGAGTCAGACACAGTGGAAATGATTCAATAGTAACAACAAATAGGTGATTTAGTAGATAGATAGCATTTCTGGAGTTACAAAGACCTGGATTCAAATTCCAGTTCAGGCACAAACTAGGAAAATTACTTAACCACAAATCTCTAAAGGGTATCATTTAAGACGGATACCTTATCAGCTAAAGCTACAACAAATAAAGTAGGTCTTTGCCAAGGACACCAAAATGAAGGAGACTATGGTAGACAGAATTAGAATGGAACGTTACACTGTGTAATAAAAACATGATTAAAAAAGGGGGGGGGGGGCAACTACTTGGTGTTATGTACATAGTACCAGCCTGAAGTCAGGAGGACCTGAGTTCAAATCTGGCCTCAGATACTTAACACTTCCTGGCTGTGTGACCCTGGGCAAGTCACCCAATCCCAATTGCCTCAACAACAAAAAAGAAAAGGAAGAAAGGAAGGAAGGAAGGAAGGAAGGAAGGAAGGAAGGAAGGAAGGAAGGAAGGAAGGAAGGAAGGAAGGAAGGAAGGAAGGAAGGAAGGAAGGAAGGAAGGAAGAAAAAAAGAAAGGAAGAAAGAAAGAATGATGAGAGGAATTCAGAGAATCATTGGAAATTTTGCACAAATTATGGAGAAAATATACAACACTATGCCTGCATCAATGTAACTAAAAGATCACCAAAATAAAACTAACCAGAATAATGGGAACACCAAGAAGGTACTAGAAAAGAACTGATAAAATGTATCTTCTCCTTCACGGCCCAGAAGTGAGAGATGATCAGGGTAGAGTATAGCATACCTTGTCAAGCAAAGTTTCTGTTTGTTCTCTATCACAAGGGAGGGTTCAGTAACAAAATTAATAAAGACAGAAGGTTATCAATAAAATGATTTTCAACAGGAGGAACTGACAATAATTGTGCCCTTTCTGAGAGAGAGAAAAATGTAACTTAGCATCTACTTAGCAAGAACAATTAGTTTAATTAAAAAGTTACCAGATGTTATACTTACTATCCCCACACTCCAGAATGTCTTTCCAGGTAAAGTCTTTCCTGGCCCAGCCCCATTCTATTGTCTCCCCAAAAGTGTCTTTGTTGCTTTTCTGGGCTCTCTGTCTCCACACTTGAAGGTAGCATTTCGGAGTATCTCTCCCTGCGGGGGCCTTCTTATGTCCCAAAATAAAGATCTCTACCTTGAGGATTTTTTTCAGATATGAGTCAGACAACATGGCTTCTGAGGACCCTTCAACTCTTAAATTCTGAAATTTTATAAGATCTCTCTGACTTACCCTTAGTTCTGGCCCTAGCCACTAAACTTGCTAATTTACATTTGTCATCTTGGCCATTATATTTGTAAACATAAAAATAAAGTTTGATAAGGCCTTAGAGACCATTTCGTCCAGTGGAAGAGGCAAAGGTTCAGAGAGGTCAAGATCCCATAGCTTGAATGTGATCGAAACTAAGGAGCCTGACTTCCAGCCTAATGATTTTACATTTCTGCACCCGACTTCATAAAAAAAAAAATTCTCAACTATTTATTTTGAAGAATACCCAGCACATTTTAGTCGAGGAATTTGGCCTTAGCTTTAATAGAATTATTCAGCCAAATGATACATTTCAAGAGTCTTGAAGCAGAAACAGATTCTATTCCTTTGCAGAGAAAAGCAAAAAATCCAAATCACAGGGGAAGAAAAATAATAATCCTTTGTTTGTGAATCCTATCAGAAAGAAGAAATGTAAACGTGAGATGGGAAAGAGCTTGCTAGCAATCCACAGAGAGCTGTCCAATTAAGTGGAACAAGGTCAACATTTGGCTAGGACACTCCAGGAGGTGCTGATGAGAATGTTGCTGCTAATTTGGGAGGTGACATTTCCTCCAAGCCCAGACAGTCATTTTCCCAGAATGGTGCCGATGTTTTCATCTCCTATATGACACACAAGATTGAAGGCCCCTCCTCTCGGAGGCTTACAGAAACCCTGGCCATTTTTGCTGAAATGGGTCCACTGATTATTTAGAGATCTATCAAGGGTAGAGGATTTGTCCTGGACGATATCCCCTGGGGTGACTGTGTATGACTTGAATGGTGACTAGGGCTGGGTGGAAAGTAACAGAGAGAGGGCCCTGTCACAAATGACCCCACAGTTGCTAATGAGACCCCTCTGAAGTCTGAAGACTGGTCCCAGTCAGATGTGCTTTCACAGACAACATAGCCTATAGGACTATAGGTTCATTGTGGGTCACCGAGTCAAAACCCTGCTAATATATACCTAGGGGTCTCAGAACCATGAGTCTTTCTTAATATAGGTAGATATAACAAATACATAATATAGATTATATATGCATGAATGTATATATCTATGTATATACAAGTGTGTGTATGTGTGCATCCCCAAAGTCTTAAATCACTTTTAAACCTTAATAGCTTAAAAATGAACTAAGATTTTTAGAACACTATATGTGAGTATTTGTGTATAGGTTTGTTTTTTTGTTTTTTAGCTAGAAACCTTCTCCCTCAAACTGTATGTTGCAATAAGCCCAATCACAGTCAGTGACTGTTACCTCTAGCTCCAAAAAAGACACAAGTCACATATACTAGAAAAACAAAGACAATGTGGTCTAGTGGGAAGAACACTGGGCTTGGGGCCAGAGGACCTTCATCCAAACAGCCCTTTAGCTTCTTGCTATCTGTGTGCACTTAACCAAATCATCCCTCTTCAATAGGTCTCAGGTTCCTTACCTGCAAAATGGATGGAGCACCAGCCTAGAAAACCTGTATGGCTTATTCTGGCTGTAAATACTATTATTGACTGTAAATAAGAAGCCAGAATAAATTGTTGGAAGGGATATATCCGGCCAATGGAAGATCATCATGGGCAAATCAACTGCCAATGTCTTTTTCTTTGTTTTCTGCCCTGTTTTGTATCAATTAGTGCTGAGCTCTTATTAATTGCTAGTAGCCTAATGCTTTATTCTTCCCAGAGAACATATTTCCAAATTAACAATGGCCTTCAAGTTTTTCCTCAAATCAACTGAGTCAAATAGTCAAAGGAATGTGTTATCCTCAGTAGGGAAACTTTCTGTACTGGGATAGAGGGGTACAGGTATAAATTAGGATCACAGGTTGACTAAGAGCCATCTAATTCGATTCCTTCATTTTACAAATAAGGAAACTGAGGGCCACAGAAAGGATGTAACTCACCCAAGTTCACCCAGACTTAAAGATTCAAATTCAGGATTTGAACTCAGGTCCCATGGGCATTTTTTTTCTATTGGACCACAATTAGAGAGACTTAGAGGGTCACCTGAGGGAGAGAGGGAAGGAGAGAGAGATGGAGGGATGGAGAGAGGAAGAGGGAGGGAGGGAAGGAGAAAAGAAGGGAGGGAAAGAAGGAGGGAGAAACAGAGGGAAGAAGAAAAGAATGGAGGGATGGAGGAAAGGAGGAAAGAAAGGAGGAAGAAAGAGGGAAAGAGATAGAATGAGGAAGAAAAGAAGAAAATAAAAAAGAAAAGGAAGGAGGAAAGAAAAAGATCTGTTCCTGTATCCCATACCTTAATCAACTATAATTAATGTAATTAGTGAGATCCTTTATATTCTTTTATCTTTATCAGGTGAGTTCTTTTTGATTGAATTGTAGAATCAACAAAAAAAAATAAAACTCAATGTGAACATGTCTTTTTTAATCAGTCTAAGGTGCAAACTAGGTGCCAGCTGACTGAAAGCAGATGATACCATACAGCAAGTATCTTGTGATTAGTTTAAGAGGATCCATCTCATGCAGTAGGGCTTTGGGTAAAAAACAACAAGGTGAAGACAATGTAAAATCTGGCTTTCTAAAAGTGGGATTGAGCTAGTGGTAGAACAGATCAGCCAAACCCCCAGAAAGAAAACTCCATGGACATGAAGATTAACATTTCTGTCTCTTCCCCACCCCCTTGACCATAGGAAAGCTTGAAGACATCAAAAGATTGGAAGGTGACTTCATCAGAGCTGATAGCAGTGCCTTAAGAAGGAAGTTGGGAGTCAAATCAGGGCAAAAAAATCAGCTTCAAGACTCTATAAGGGACCTGACCCTTGGAGCTCAGAAAAGGACTAGACACATACTTCCGGACTTCAAAAGGATGCTTCCCATGCTATTTCCTTCTGGACCATCCCTCAACCCCTGGAGTCTGCTCCCTCTGAAACATTCTAGTATCCCATATCCTTTTCACCTTGGAATATCCCTCTGTAAATATAATCCCTGCTCTTATCCCATGATTATAGATGCAGATGTGTAAATATACATATGCATGTAGTGTTCTCTCTCAGGATTCAATCTTGACAACCCCTACTCCCTCATTCTCATTTGTAGGTTGAGGGCTCCAGAGAGCATTCATTTTCCTATTGCTCCTGTTTCTGATTTTCTCTGGACTTTAACATGTCTCCCCTTTACTTCTGGTCCATCCAGAAATATTCTTCAAGCCCTGGTGCTGCATCCTCATGGAACATCCTACCACCCCTTGTGGTCCAACTCACTTCTCCCACTGATGAATTCCTCCTGGTGCCTCCATTTTTTTTAGAGCAGTGGTTCTCAAACGTTTGTTTTCAGTATCTTTATCCTATTAAAAATTATTGAGGATCTCTCCAAAGCATTTTTGTTTATCTGGATTATATTTATAGACATTTACCATATTGGAAATAAAGACTATTTTTGAATTTGTAGACCCTCTAAAAAGGTTTCAGAGATCCCCAGGATTCTCTAGACCATACTTTGAAAACCATTGTTTTAGAGGATCCAGGTTATCTAAGCTTCAAAACCCTGTTCCTTCAAGTCTGGATTATCCTGCAACTTTATTAATAATTTTCTTCTTTTTCTCCTCAGAGTTTTATAAGTTTTGTAATACTATCACTAATGAGTGTCTACTGCTAAATACAATGAACTAGTCTTATTTAGTTTTTTTTTTTTTTTAAGAGGCATTTGCTGTGATATTTTGCAATTCCAACAGTTGATACAATCCCTCCCTCAAATCTGGAACATGCTCTTCCCCAGATTCACACATTGTTAAACCTACAGTTCTTAAAAACAATCTATCCAGGCAGGATCTAATGGAAAATTGGTTTAATCTAAAAGAGCAGAGAGAGTAAAGTATATCCTTTCAAGAAATAAAGAAAGGTTATATGTATATGTATGTATGTATGTAAAGGCAGTACAATATAACCAATGGAAGAAAGAAATGGAGGGCAGAAGACCTAGAATAAAGTCTTGCCTCTGACACATAATCATGTTGTAACTTTGACCATTGAGGATACAACTTGATGACCCAAATCAAAACTTCCAATTCTAGCTCAAAATTAACATCTCCTAAGACTAATTCCATTTCATCATGATCACAATTATTTTCTAATTACCTGGCGTTTTATAAATGCTACCTTAGTCTAAGAAGAAGGAGTAGAAATGGGGTTAAAGGTCTTGAGCTTCAGTGCTGGCTTTGTTACTTGTTACCAATGAAATAATACTTCATTATTTTTTGCCCTAATTTGACCTCCAGCTTCCTTTATTTATTTTACTGGGAAGCCACTTAATCCCCATGAACCTTAATTTCCCTATTTGTAAAATGAAAAGATTGAACAGGATAACCCTGGAATTCCTTCTAGCTTTAAATCTATGATAATGCTTTTCCTTTTCTTTTTTTTTTTTTTTTAAGTCATTTGTTGCTTTGCACTAGTTTTCTATTTTTTTTTTTTTTTGAAAGTATCTTTATTTTCCTGATTTCATTATCAGATCATTGTGGGCAGGAGCAATGCCTCCTACTGGTCTTGGATCCCTTTATTTCCTAGAGGGCCTTGTATAAAGGTAGCATAGAAGAACCTCTCAATAAAGGCTTATTAGATACATACTACACATCCTACACACTCAGTCCCTTTCCCAGCAGGTATGAGGAAAAGGGAAATGCCTTTTAAAGAAGGCATGAAATTAACACCTCTCCATTGGCCAGAAACCAAATGGACCCTAGTGGGATCTTCCTTGGGTCTGAAAAATGTAGAACTGCAGGTTACCTATTTACAAATACAAAATAATTTAACCTGCCTTTCTGGCAGTTTCTTGGCAGTCGCATCTTGGCAGCAACATCTTAGACACGTGTGTGAAGGTGGAGTATGTGAATAAGAGCCCAATATGAGCAAGGATGTCCCTTAGCCTGCGAAAAGAAAGTTGGGATGTGATCATGAGTGTGGAGTCTGTAAGACACTTCATAGGATCATAGAGGACTCAGAATTCATTTAATCCAGCACAATTTTTTTTTTAATGATGAGGAAAAATGAGATATAAAAACAGATAAAGTTATTTGCACAAGGTCACAGCAACAGGAGGCAGCAGAGTCTACTTTTAGACCAAATTCAGATCCTTCCAGATCAAATATTTTTAAAAGTGCTTAATACAATACCTGGCACATATGAGACAGAGTATCAATGCTTAGTCTCTTTCCTTCTCATTTCTCTGTTCCCCGTCTTTCTTTTCCCTTCCTTTTCTTTTAATGAACACTCATGTTAATATAGAAAAATGTGGCATCCCTAAGTGCCAGAAGACTGGAGCAGAGATCCCTCTTCACACAAAGTAGGGAGGGGAGAGTAGGGGAAAATGGGGAAACTTTGGGGCCAAATTTGCTCGGTAGGAATTAAAAATTGGGAGTCAAATTGACTCATAGTGAAATTGATGACCACTGTATTGATTATGAAGACAGGGGACTAATCTTGGAACGAGTAAGTTGTGAGCTGAAGTTGGAGATTTTCACCAAAACTCACTCCATCAACCCACACAGCCTCCTTGTCAAAGGATCTGACCTTTTCCTCCGATTATTTCCAGAGCTTTCTTGGGAGTGAGTTGACTGAGAACATCAAAGAAAACATAAATGTTGAATTTGACAAAATTGTAAACTCAGAATATGGCAGGACTGTATAAATCTCTCCTATCCACCATGACATCTTGCGTAATACTAGAACTCAATCAGAGATCTGAGTTAGAATGGGACATTAAAGGCCATGTGATCCAACTATCTTATTTTTCCAGAAGAGGAAACTGAGGCTGACAGAGGGTGTTACTGGTCCAAGGTCACACAGTAAGTGGCAGAGCTGTAGCAGACTGAAGAGGAAGGAAAGAAAATTCAGTGTTCTTCAGGAAGTCAGCAAAAACATTTCCCCATGAACTTGTGTACGCAGTAGAAATCCCATCCCAAGATGATCCTATTCATCCATCCCTAATACATATGCATATTCACTGGGTTCCTCCTGCTGTCACTGCCAAAAGGGGCCCTCCCTTCTTTCTAGCCAAGTGCACCTGCTACCCTGGGCACTCACGGCTGCTACCTCTTCTTGCTGGGTAATGCCATTGTCAACCTCGATGCCTGGCGCATGAGCCACCCTCCTTCACTAGAGGAAGGAATGTTTAATTATTTTTAATCAGTGGACATGGCATATTGCTAGACAGTGACACTTGGGGGATGCAACACCATCTGCCTTCCACCAGGCACCAGCTGCTTTGGTAGATGTCGGCAGAACACCTTAGGATGGCTACCTTATCCTGCCAGAATCTTACAAATCGCAGCCACTCTGCAGATTCTCAGGAAGCTGCCACAGCAGCTCATCACCTCCCCGCCCTCCCCAAATCCGTCAGGGTTCATAAATCACACCTTCTCCTCCACCCCTCCTCCCCAGGCTCTCTGGCTGCAGATATCCCATTCTCTTTATCAGCTAGTAAAGTGCCCTATTGGCATTCTGCTAATAATAAGAGTATCTTTGTGTAAACTTGGTCCTAATTTGAGCAGCCACCAAGCCTTCCATCACCATTAGTCAACCTAATGCATCTGCTTGCTTTAGTCCCACAGAGAACCATTCCTGATTTCACAGTGGGCCAATCGGTTGGGAGTAAGGGTCAGTTAGATACAGAGCCTTTAAAGCAATGAAAAGAAAGGGGGAAAAACGAAGGGGAGGGGAGTAAAATGTAGAATATGATCAAGTAGATGGATCTCGGCGCTGTCCAGTGGGAGAATCATCCATGAAAGTGAATTCCCATCATTTGGGCTCTGCCCTTACATCAGGGACCTGTCCTTCTAGACTCTTTTCTGAAGGCAGGGCTACAGCTCATCACAGCTCTGTCATCAGTCCCCTTTCTCCAAAGCACGTTTTATTCCCTGAAATTGATTCAATACAGTGGTCATCGCTTTCACCATGAGTCAAATGGACTCCCAATTTTTAATTCCTACCGAGCAAATCTGGGCCGAAGTTTCCCCATTTTTGTCATCCTCCTCCTCCTCCCCTCTCCACCCCACCCCACTTTGTGTGAATAGCCAAATTAAGCAGCTCCAATCTCTGCTGATTTTCATGCAAAGTGAAAGTGCTTGGTACTGGCTGAAGGGTAGATAAAAGCCCCAGCTGCTGCTCTTGCTGCTGGGAACTGGTTTCACCTCCTGCAGGAAAGCAAACTGTTTTGGTGCCTGAGGGAAATTACAGAGCCTCACACTTTCATCCCAAAAGTGACAAAGGGGAGGTCAGGTGCTGAATCTGCCAGAAACTGGGATGTGTGAAATGTGATTAACCCTGAAAGGAGCCAGAGGGAGCAAGACCTGCGGGCACCGCCTGTCCCCTGCCAGGTTCAGGGGGTCAGGGTCAGAAGAAAAACAAACAAAAGCAAAAAAGCCAGTGCTGGAGCCCATATGTTAATACACATTTCTGCACCTTTACTTGTACTGACTAAAGCAAAAAGGCTGCATTAAAGCAAAAAACAAAGAAAGTGGCCGAGATCTGTAGAATTCACTATAAAAGGTGGGAGTAGGAGGGGAATGGAGGGTTTGGTTTTGTTTTTAACAAAAGTTAGAGGATGGATCTTTTACTGCTTTTGTTCTTTTATCGGAGACTCGGGCAAACTGCTTAACTGTCTGAGGCCAGTCAGACCAGTTTTCTTAATGCTTTTTTAAAAGGTGAAATGTAAAACTTTGAAGCCTCTAGAATTCACGCTATCTCCAGTTGAGCCTTCCTGCTTTTTCAGAAAGATTAAAAAAAAAAAATCTTCCTGACATCACCCATCATCTCAGGAAGTTGCACATCTCTTTTCAGACAGAAAGCTCTGCAAGTGTTAGGCTATGGCAAGTGACACTATAAATACCTTTGTCTCTTCCTCTAAATAAATAATGCCAGTTTCCCTTTCAAATGGATTTATTTGGTCTATTTTCATTATTGTCATTTCTCCTTGGACAATACCTCTGCAGAAAGAAACAAGTGCTTTCCATCTCATTGGAGGCATGGATGCTGGGTGAGACTTGACAAAGGATCACTTAAAGAACTATATGAGAACTTCCAGTTTAAAAAAAAAAAAATCAGCCAATTATCAGAAGATTAACACTTTCTTTGTTCTTGGGGTGTGGGGGAGGAAGGGGGAGGGGAAAGAGTCATTTCCAAGACAAGTACTGATGCTTTAAAAGGATTTTTCCTAGGTGAATGATTTCATCCTTTTTAACTAGAGGAATCTTTATATGGCCTACAAAGGTAGCAGTTAGAAGAGGGAGGAAAAACATAATATTAAGCAGTATAAATACAATATTGCCACACTGAACACATATATTAGAGGTTGGAAAGACTGCCAGGGTAGTTGATACCTGAATGAAATCTTGATTACTCGGAGAAGTACGAGGAGATCTTTTTTCCCCTGAATATCCCTAAAGGATTAGCATAATCAGTCATTGAGTGCCTCCGCAGCCACTTCACAAAAATGTAGTTAAGGCACACTTATCTGGCAGTAGGAAACTAGGTTCTGAGACAAGGTACTTCATCTATTAAGGCTTTAAATAGTTTTTTAAAGTCCCTCTTTAGCACAAAAGAATTGCTGCTACTAGTTCTTGAGAAAGCCAGGGGAGACTGCCTCTTATACATCCCAACCAGGCTTCCAGCATTCTCAGCTAGATATGAGTGGATCTAGGGGAGAGGGAGGGCGGAGGTGAAGAGTGAGGGCTCTGATGAGCTTTTCATGTCCCAGTAAGTTTCCACCTGACAACCATGGTTGGTGGGGTGGGGAGGAGGGGAAGGGCCATGGCCTGAGGCTTCCAGGAAAGCTGGTTGAAATAGGATTACCTCACTAGCCATCAAGGGGATAACTAGGAAAGTCACTAATATTGACCTTCAAAAATTGAGAAGCTTCAGTCTCTCGTGGGACACTTCCCTGATTGATGCTGACTGAGCCAAAATATTCTTGGGCAATGCGCTCCTGGTGGGGTGGGGAGAAGCTATAAGGTTCCTTAGCTGTAAGGATGCCCCTGCAAAACAGATTGCGCCATCAATTTGTTGTAAGGGAGGGCAAAGGGGCTGGCCAGTGCAAGAAGACTCCAGATAATTAATTGTGCTTCTTGCAAGAGAAGTATTAACAAAAATAATGGCTAACATGCATATGGCGCTTTTAAGGTTTATAAAGCACTTATATGTGTTATTTTATTTGATTCCTGTGACATAAGTACTATTGTGATTTCATTTAACAAACTAAAGAAGTTAAGTGACTTTTTCAATGTCACAGAATGAATAAGTACCTGGGGCAGATATTCCTGAATGCAAATCCAGCTCTCTCTCCAATGTGCCATCTAGCCTATACAAGAAATGAGACTTCAACAGAAGCGTTCTTCTCTGGCAAGCAGGTGGGCTAAGTTTGAGACTGAGCAAAGGGTGCCCTGAGGTGTTGGGATTTATTTTTGAGCTGGCTTTTAAAAAGTTTTACAACTTTCTTCTCCTAGTTTTATGAGCAATATATATTCTGAATGATCACATGGATTCTGTAATTTTTCACATAAGAAAAATAGCTCTTGCATTTTGTGCCGCTTCTAATACCAAAATTAGTTCAACATCTCATAGCTAATGCAGAAATAGATACCATTTTCTGAGACATACTTGCAGCTGCTATTGATTTATGCTATATCATGATTTTAGTCTTATACGATAATCACCTTGTCAAGCATGTATTTATTGTTGTGACTGCTAAATCAAGTCTCTCTTAATTCTTTCCCTTCCACTTTCACACAAACAGCCACATTTCAGCAGTGACAGAATTCATTGATTAATTCATTAATTCTCCAAATATTCCTTAAATGTCTACTGTGCACAAAGTGTTATGTGAAGTATTGAAATAATAATTAATTTAATAATTTGGAATTTGGAGACATCTTAGAAGTCAGTTCAATTGCTTCATTTACTGATAAGGAAACAAGCAGAGAAGAGACTTGCCCACCTTCAGAAAGATAATAAATGAAAGGACCAGTATTCATATCTAGGATCTTGGACTAGCCTCAAATGAGCACTTTTTTCCCTGAAATTTGTTGTCACTCTAACTTTACACATGTATATGTGTATATTATATATATTATATATTATGTATAATATTGTGTGTATATTATATACATATGTATATGAATATATATATACATATAATTGTACTCACACAAAAATGGATTGTGTGTATTGTAGCTGTATTTGTATAGTATATCAATGTATATGTGTTTGTGGATTGCATACATATATGTATAAACATATATGCATGTGTATGGGAATGTTTTGTTCCAAACCTGGGTTTCATAGATATAGAGAGCTCTTAGTGGGGAAACTCCTTTTAATAATGCTAATTTGTGGCCATGTATATAATCTTAATAAATCTTCTGGGAACACTATGAGTCTACTTCCCAAATGTCATATAGATGGTAGTTATTAAAGGTAAATTTTGAATCCAGGGCTTCCTAACTTCTGGCTCAGTTAATTATGCAATACTTACTGCTACACCTTGCCATGTACATATGTGTATATGAAAATTCACATATATAAGCACATACAGTGGCCCTGTTTGTGTTTATACACTATGTGTGTACACACAAACGTGTGTATGACTTGCTCAGCACTTTCCATGATCCCCAACTTTCCCATGAAACAAAACTAAAGCGACTATTTTTAACACAGATAATCTCTAACAGTGCTAAAGCACAGAATTCCACAATGCACATAAACATACACACACATACACAAATGATGGGTCACCCAAAAAACAAAGACACATGATGGGCAATGAACAGGTCACAGTATATTAAATAAACAATGAATAACACATAAGGCATAATATAACAAGTAACATCAAATGGATATATAACCAGAAAGAGAGATGGACTGTGGTGCAGACAAGGTTTAACAGACAATCTTCATGCTTCGCTGATGTCAAGATAATCTTGAATGACCACCAGCATGGGGGAAAGACTGCCGGCATCTGTGGAGGATCTACGATTGGACCCAGACAAGATGTAGGATGTGAAAGCATGGATGGATTGCCAAATGCCCTGGAGGACAGAGACAAATGCCAAATGTGACCCCATGGATATGGTCACAACTCCATTGAATTATTTAAGCATGGGATACATTGATAGAATAATTTAGAGTTTACAAATGCTTTCACCAACTTTCTTTTATGTGACACCCCCCTACCACTTGGAAGATGCCCTTCATTTTATCAATAAGCAAACTAAGGTTCGGAGATTTGCTAGTGACTTGGCAGAACCTCTCAGATGTACTGTCTTTAAAACACAACCTGGTGCCCTTGGCTTGAGCCCACACTTCTGGACTACATCCGAGCTCCCCACTCTTTAATAGCTTCAAGTTCTTTGACTATCCCTCAATAACAAAGCAATTTTCGATTTCAGCCGTAACAGAATTCAGTTTCCCCTTTTAGTAAACTCAATACAAAGAGCGCTATGTCCTAGTTTTCAATAGCATTCCAACTTCTTTTTTTTTCTTTTGCATAACTTACACGACATTAAACTTGGAGTTGCAGTGAGTGCTTTGCCATAGATTTGAACTCCGGTGGAAAAGCCCCCGGAGGGGAAGAAGTGCGACAGAGACGAGTGCTAATGGCAACACAGCATAGAAGCAAATTGCCCATCAAATGGGACGACTTAGTCTAGCAGAAGCACTTGGGGGGGGGGGGGGAAGGGGGAGAATAAAAACCAGAAGAAAGCAGAAATCATCCTAAACACACAGTCTGTGTCCTCGGTGCCTGCTGTCACCATTGGCGTGGTGCAAGAAATTCAGGCTCTCCTGTGGGGAGTTTACACTAACATGCTCCAGACTGAATTTGCCTAAAAAAAAAAAGAAAGAAAGAAAGAAAGAAAGAAAGAAAGAAAGAAAGAAAGAAAGAAAGAAAGAAAGAAAGAAAGAAAAAGAAAAAAAAGAAACTTTAATGTGAAATTGAAAAAATCAAGTCAGTTTAGGGCAGAGGTTCTGAACATGGGCACTTAAGCTGGAGGACTCCTCAGGAAGCTGTGAATAAAACCCATTCTAGGTGGGGCTCTGGCATCTACAATAAATCTGGATCATCCCTCCCAAAAGCACTGCCTGAATCACTCTCCCTCCTTGTCCCTGCCTCAGGGCTTCCTTAAAGACACAGTTCAAGTGTTATTTTCCTCCTGGAACTTTTCTACTCCCTTACCATCATGTTTATCTAGCTACTGGTATCTTCTCCTCTAAGATTACTATGTATTCTCTCTTTTTTTTTTCTTTATTCCTTTCTTGCTTGCTTGCTGTCTTTCACCATATGTCTTTCTTTATGCATATGTGTATACAAATACGTATGTCTGAATTACTCTGTACTTTCAATGGTCCTAAAGATCCCCAGGAAATATTTAATAATATTTAAATATATATTTACTGAAATGTATTTGTATAGATGCATATATGGATGTATATATTTTAATAAATATATACATATATGTATAATTAAACACACACAAACATATATATGTATGGAGAGAGACAGAGAGAGAGAGATTTCTATCATCTATTTATGAATGTTGTCTCTTCCACTGGAAGTTCCTGAGATCAAGTACTGTTTTGCTTTTTATTTCCAGTACCTAGCACATAATAGATGTTTATAAAGGCTCATTTACTTTCTTTATTGATTAAAAAAAAAAAACTTCAGAGATTTGTTAGTCCAACACATACCTAAAAAGAGTCCTCACTGCAACATACCTGCTAAGTGGTCATCAGTTCTCTGCTTGAAGATCTCAGAGATGAAAGTCTAGCCCCTTGGGAGAAAGCCCAGTCTAACATTTAGAGCCATATAAAGGTATATTGGGCTTTCTTTCAAACTGGTTGGATTTTAGATCTACCCCACCAGAACACTGCAAGAACTTCTAGCAAGTATTGCATTGGACAGTTGGCAAGAACTCCAGCCAAAGATGAAGGTTATTAGATGAAGACTACTGGATGTTTTGGATCTTTGCAAATGGCTCCGTCTCTACTTTGTTCATATTGTAGATGAAGGGTTTGAATGGTTCTTTCTCCAAACTGGTTCATTCACCCTCCCTTCCACATTGCTTACTGATCTCGGATCATTAATTCTGGGCAGGCTTTAGCTTGATTGAAGTCGATGCCCATGACCAAAGGACTTGTTTATATGTTTCACTTTTATGAATTTCAAATATGTTCCATCTGCAAACTACACATTGGATGAAATCCCTGAGCCAAGTGAGGAAGAAGAGAAGGAGAATAATGAGATGTAGGCAAGATACAAAAAGAGATGCTTGGGTCTCTAATTGCAATTGGTTCATTTTGGTTCAGTGAACTGAATCACAGTTAATGGTGCACTGTTATGACTCCAATTGAGATGGTAATAGGTGTGTTTTAAAATGTAGATACCTGCCCCTAATGATAACCTATTAGAGGACACCCCAAGTACAAGGAACCTCCACCCCCCCATATCTACTATAAGTTTCATAAAATAGGAAATGGATACTCAATACCACATGATACCAGGCTCAAATTTAATTGGCTGCTAAAAGTGATTCTTTTTTTTTTTTTAATGGAGCATGGAAGAACTGAATGTTGGGAGATCTGGCACTTTTGTTCTGTTTCCTATCTCACCCAGGAGAGTGACTGAACTGTTGGCTTCCTTCCCCTACAGCTGGTGTCAGGAACTTTGACTTGTATGCCTACTAAGAGTTTGTATTTTCTCCAGTGGACTTTATCTAAACTATAAATCTTCCTCCTCCCACTTCCCCTCCATCTCTCTCTTAAAGATGTCTCTGAGCTGAAAAGTTGACTTTATTCACTCATGGCACCTTTTTCATTTCCCTCTCTCACCTCTGCATGTTTTCCATGTTATGTTTTACAGGGTGTTTTGATTCCAGCTGCTTTTCTTCTCTTTTTAATTTTATAGCCCTCATGTTCACCAGAACTCTGTGACAAGAAAGCATTGAAATGCAGACTCCCTGACTGGCTTAACTCCTGAGAGTTGGACTATTTGTGGACCAATTTTATTATTATTACTATTCTCACCTATGTAATTGTATTAGTTAACCAGCTTGGAGTCCATTTTCCCCATATGTTCTGTGTCTCAGGCCTCCTAGCTTGCTCCTTGCCAAATGCTGATGTAAAGAATAGGAGATTGGTCATTTTCCCCTTCCTTCCCTCATTCTTAAGCAATCCAACTACTCTGTGGTTCTAAACCCTTTGGAAGGAGAGGGCATGAGTTTAAATATCATTTTTGATTCCTCTTGCTACTTGAATGTCTCTGGTTCTCATGTTCTTCAGCTCAAAAATGAGATGGACAAACCAGATAATTTCTAAGTCCCTTCCAGGACAGCTAGGTAATATGGTAGATAGAGTGCCAGGTCTAGAGTCAGGAAGACTTATCTTCTTGAGTTCCATTCTGGTCCCAGACTCTAACTAGCTGTCACCTTGGGCAAGTCATTTAATCATATTTACCTTAGTTTCCTCATCTGTAAAATAAGCTGAGAAAAAATGTTAAACCTGTCCAGCATCTTGACCAAGAAAACTTCAAAATGGGGTCACAAAGAGCCAGACACAACTGAAAAAAATGATTGAACAAAAAAGGTCCCTTTCAACTGCTTGGCACATGATTGACTGACTCCTTAAAACACCTTGTAATCATTCCCTATATATTGTGTGTGTGCTTGTATAGGCATATAATTGTCTCCTTTTAATAGAGTGTAAGATTGCACCAGTTCAGGACTTATTTTTATTTTGTCCTTTTCTAGCTCTTAGCACAGTGCCAGGCATAGCAATAGGTATTTAAAAATTCTTATGATTGATTGAGCTAAGCTCTGAATTTCCGTACCTATGATCTTGAGCTTCTGACCTGACCTGTGACTTTCTGCTGTTGATAAATCTCTTCGTGTGTCCCGAGTTTCTTTCCCCTGAATTTACATGATTAAAAAAAATGCTTTTGGCGGGATGTCTCTGTCACTTTCATCATTACCTTCACCCCCTTTTCTCACCAAGTTTTACAAATAATAAGATCATAGGATCATAGACTTAGAGGTGGAAGGGACTTCACACATCACCAGCTTCAACTCTTTAATTTTACTGCTGAGGAAACTAAAATTAAAAGATCAAATAATATATCCCAATTCCAAAAGGCAATGAATTATAGAGCCGAGATTGAGATTCTGGAATCAGCACAAATTCCACTTCACTACATTGTCTCATTTCTTCTGCTTTTTTTAAATTGTTGTTATCGTGGTAGTTGTTGTTATACTTGTTGTTCTCGTTATTGTTGTTGTTGTTGTTATGGTTATCATTATTATTATGAAGTTTCCTAGGAATTTCACCTAACTTTCCCCTCCTGCTGCTGAAGTATGGAATTATTTGATCCAGCAGCAGCAGCCCCTCTCTAGGTGGGTTTTCCCCAAGTCCCCAAGTTATTTTGTTCACCAAACTGCTGAATTGAAGCTAATTTATCCCTATATCAGGGCAGAAGATGAGAACTATCCTGAGAATGAATGGGAGGGTGCACCTACTGTCCCATGGATCCTGAGCATACATCAAGGTAAGCACAAGTGGAGTTGTGTTAGCTGTCAGCCTCAGAAATTGCTGACACTTGTTATTTTAATTAATAGTTTACTTTGCTGAAATAAGCTTCTGTGAGGAGCCCTGACTTTTTGTGAAATCTTCACTGCAGCATTATTTTCCCCATATTGGGAGGCAAAAACTAATTTCCAAAACTGCTTTACCCTACAAGGTCACAGTCAACAGCTTGCGTGCACATGTCAGGGAAACATCTGCTGCCATGCCACCGATAGGAGGAAATTTTGCTTTATTTTGAAATTTAAATTTACTTTTTGTTGGGGGGGGAAGGGGAGAAATGATGAGTCAGTCATTAAATAGCCATTAAGTGATGTTGATTAGGAAGGACTTTTTAACTAGTCATTTTATCTTGTGACTGACACTGAAATTTCTCAGACCTCAGCATTCAGTTGAGACATCCCAGGAAACTATGGTCACTGCCACATCTGGGTCTGGACCAACTTGTCTCTTCATTAATGCAAATCATTATTATGTAATTACTCAGCCTGCGATGTAGAGATCATTGATTTCTTTTGCCCAATAGCAGTATTTTTTTTTAAGCCATTGATGACAAAAGGGAACTCAGAGGACATTCTGTGCTCTACAAATGAGCTCTAGTTCGAAAAAGACAAACTTCCTCTAGGGTCTGAAACCCTAAATTTAGTTCTGAATTTTTTTTCTCCTTGTTTGGAATAAATTAAACCAGGGAAGTTGGTTCTCTCCTGACATTTTAATTACTGATGGTGAGGCATTCTGTTCATGAATTTCAAGACAATAACCCTTGAGACTTTTCCCAAATGGATAGTAGCTCTCCCCCTGATGCATTCACATTCTGAATTCTTTTTTTCCTTCCATCCTATCCCTTTTCTCTTCATGTAATCAAGTCTTGTCTTTGAGAACACTAGGTGCTTCTTTGATTAGAGTTAACTCAGCCAATGCGTTCTTACCAAGCTGATGATTTTTCTGAGTCTGTCTTGATTCATTGAGGCTCCAGGAATTCTCATGTGAGCTATCATTCAACTTATTGCCTGTCAGATTGTCAACCAAGGGTCTGACCAATCTCTTTCTTAGACGCATAATCTTTTTATAACAGCCCAGTTCTAAAATTCTTCTGACCTTGATTTACAATGCATACTTAAATGAAGCTACAGACAAGATGGCTTCACCCTAAATCTATCTCCACTGGATGAAACTCTTGAGCCTTATAATAAACTCCTTCCAGAGGTCACCACAAAAATCCTATGCTCCCCCTTGTTCCCTCTTCCACTATACCCCTCCATGCTAGAAATGGAAGAAAAATTAAAGTCCATTTCCTCTGCAAATGAGGACCCTCTTCCCAAAGCAGATAAGCACCTGCTCTGAAATTTAAATATCTTAGAAAATCAGTGAGACATATATATATATATATATATATATATACACACACACACACACACACACACACACACACACACACACATATACAATTAAATACCCAGGACAACTCTTTTATGACACCGAATGAAGGTGCTTCCTCTAGATTTGATTTCAAGCACCTTGTTCTTTCTAAACATCATGAACTTGTGCATCCATACAAATTGGTTAGGCTAATTCTCCAAAAGAAAAGCACTGCAGGAAAATGTCTCAGCACAGATCCTATGGTTGAGTTTTTTAGAGGAAGGCAAGGCAGCATTAGGCTCAACTATTAGATAAGAGGATGCACTTTCCTCTTAGACAGCCTCTATTAGTAACTTAATGTCAGCTGAGAAGCCTGACAGTGTTCAAACTTCTTTTCTGGTTTCAGAGACTGTCCCGGGAGTATGTGTTTGATGCCTCTCTGTAGGAGATGAGCACTGGGGAAATGTTTGATATGTCCCGCACATATTTTCTATTTTTGAAGGATTTGTCTTTCTGAATGTCAGTTTTCATTCAAGAGTCACTGAGGTTGGTTTTGTGATGATTTATTTGTATGGAAGAAGAAGGTTATTGGTTTTTCCTCATTTGTATGTAGGGAACTTTCTAGGGAAATATTTTAGAACTATATTTTTCTTTCTATCTTTTTTTTTCAATTGTGATTTCCTTTTCTTCTTTTGGGTGACCAGGGAATGAAGGATTTGAGGGAGGGGGATGTTGGCTTGTTTTCTGTGCTGACTGCTTATATATCTTTGGTGTACAACATTCAAAATCATTGCCTATCACTTATATGAAGGGAAACTCAATGGAAGGACAGTGCATTTCATGGATGGCCCTGGTTTGGGTGAACTGACAAGCCAGGAAGAAGGTCTGTCATTTTGGGGGGGGAGTATTCTACCCCTATACATTCATAGAGAAACTCCACTCTTGAGGAGACTGATTATCTTTCTATAACATTCAGCAAGATTACCCTGCCTCAGGCTTGAATCTGCTATAGCCAAATCCTGTATTTGCTATGCCCAAGGCCTTAATCTGCTGCTTCCACCTGTATCCTTTATTTATTCCTTCCTGATGCCAACTGTTTGACTTGACTCACACAATAAGGAAACATGTCCCTGTTCACTTCCTTTCATATTCATGATCTTAAAAAACCCAAGAGAATCAAAGGTAAATCCTTTCCATATTGTGCTGGAACCCGGGTAAACCACGACAGAGGCATTTTTCATAGCAAATCTGGGTCCCAATCAGTGATGGACTAGAGATGGCTCTATGGCTCCAAAAAGCTGACTATTAAATTTTCAGGTGGGCATTTTTCCTTCAAAAATTGGCAAAGGCTACAAACTAACCTTTATTATTTGATTTATTGTTTTATTGGCTTTCTAGACTTAAGAAAGTGATAAATAAAATGTTGGTACTATTGATTAAACCTAAAAGTAAATCATGATTACATTTTTTTTCAGATATCCAATTGTTGCATTCACCAACAAACCCCTGCAATAGTCTTTCATATGTGGGAAACAGAAAGAAGATCAGATTAACTAAACATTATAGTTTCAGAGGGATGGATTTGTAATCAACCTGGAAAGACAGAATGGAAGCAGATTATTTTGGGCTTGAAATGCCAGAGGAGTTTGTATTTTAACCTAAAATCAAACAGGAATCATTACAGTATCTTGAGCAGAAGAGTGACATGATCAAATCTACATTTCAAAAATATCAATTTTGTAGTTAGGGGGGGAATGAATTGGATAATGATGGCAAGGAAAGGAACTGAGAGGTTTTTGTAATAGTCCAGGCATAAAGTGATGAAGGTTTTAGATTAAGGCGATTAGATTAAGTGATTAGATTATTCTATAGGTGATTTGATTAGGGTGATATGGAGAGAAAAAGACAAATATGAAACATGTTGAGTAGGTAATTGCTAACAAAACTTGGCAAGTGATCAGATATAGGGATGTGAGGGAAAGTGAAAAGAATGACTTCTAAATTTTAAATCTAGGTAACTGGAAAAAAGGTGTTTCCCCTCACAGAAATAGAGGATTAGGAGACAAAATTGGTTTAGAGGAAAAGATAATGAGCTTTGCTTTGAACATGTTGGGTTTCAGATACCTATGGAACATTCAAATGGAGAAAAGAGCTGGCATTGTGTCATGGGACTAAACCTCAGAAGGGAGATGATGGCTATACATGTAGATCGGGAAGCTCCTTACCCATGGTAAGGTGAAGAGTGATCGAAAATGGGTCATTCTATGGAGCACCTGACCAGAGTCCTCACAACCAGATTCTGAAGCACAATGGGGATTGTTTGTACTAGCAGCACCCAGTCTGTAGTATAGAGAAAAGGACACCAAAGGGGTATAAGTATTTCATTTCTTCATTATTATTTCATGAAACTTTCATGTTGTGCAGTGTTATTCTTCTTGATTCAGTTTTAATTATTTTATATTTGATACGACTTCCTTTTTATAAATTAAAAGGTTTGCAGAAAAATTACTTAACCATCTTGCTGTATATGCAATCAAATCCTATGCCAAAAAGCCAGCTTGTCTATGATTACTCCTTCCTTTTCTACCTATTTACTAGCCATCCCTTTAATAAGAAAATGTAGAATTTCCTTAGGAATCTGTGCTGAGAAGTCTATGATATCCAGGTTTCATTATCTTCTCTTCCCTGTTTTGAAAATTAAGAAAATCTTCCCCTTTTTCCAGGTCTGCAGTTATGTCAGTCATTATCCACAATCTTTCAGAAATAACTGAGAATGGTTCAGCAATTCCATCTACAACTTTATTTCATTACTCTGGGAAGTCGTCCATCTGGACCTAGTAATTTGAACTCACTAAGTACAGGTAGATGTAAGCTTTCTTACTGTCTTCCTATAAGAGACCCAATAGATTTCTGAGCAAACATAAAAGAAAAATCAACAGGCAGGAATAGAGGTATTTGGAACATCAATCGTCAGTGAAAATCACAGGCCCTAGCTAAAATGCCTCTTAGCACAGATCTGAAATGCATGCAATTTAAAAGGTGCATTTTCAATAAGTAAACATGAGCCAAACTATACCTATCCAGTAAAAATATAGCCCTAAATATCTCTTGTTTTAGGAGCTTTGCTCAGTGACGGACCAACATATTTTCTCTCTTCTAATAATCCAATACTTCAATAATCTAAGATTCCACTAGGGTGAACTCTACTTTTACAAAAAAGTCCATAATCTTTCCCATAATAAATGGTGTTCCTTCTTGAATGCCAATAGAATATATTTTTTCAAAATCAAAACTGTTGAAGAAATTCCTTTAGCTTAAAAAAAAAAAAAGCAATTCCTTTTGCTTCAGAGAAAGAAGGATCAGAGATTTAAAGCTAGAAATGACTTCATAAATCAACAAATACAACCTCCTCGTTTTACAGATTAGGAAACTGAAGCCCAGAAACGACAAATTATTTTTTCAGGTTTGCACAGCATCTTCTCTTCCAATATTTTCTAGATGATTAGGGTTAGTACCACAAAAGCATTTATGTAAAATTAAGTTAGCATTTAATTTAGGTTTTTTTGTTTTGTTTTGTGTTTGGGTTCACTTTAAAGGGTAAAGTATAATAAAGATTTTGTTCTTTATAGATTGTCTTTGCTTTGAGTGTCGTCCAGTAAAAAATGGATTCGTAATGAAAAGATGAGTTTTACATTTATGGAGTACCCTCAAGAAGCATAGACTCTAGAACCCAGCAGCATATGGCTTCCTCTATTTATGGGATTTTTAAAAGACAGAGAAAGGAGAAAAGTGCATGGACAGTAATACTTTCCTCATGATCCATGTATTTCACAGAAGGTGGGAACACAAGCTTTCTCTCTTCTCTAACTTTTGTTCCCACTGGAATGTAAGTTCCCAAGAATGGGGACTATTTTGTCTTTCTCTGTATCCCCAACACCAAACTGGATGGCCAGAGCCAAATGGAGCATCTAGACGCAGGAGAATTAGGAATCAAACAGAAGTTTAATTTCAAAGTGAGAGAAATAAGTCATTTCTATTTGACTCAAATAAGTCAAACAAAAAGGCAAATTAGACACATGGCCTGTCCTCCTTTCCATGGGGGAACTCACTTTAATGTGGCCAAATCTTGACTTAGATATTTATAGCTAGACAAAGAAATAAATAGTGTAGTATAATAGCTATAGTGAAGCACAATAGCAACAGCAAGGTAAGGTTGTCTAGTGACAAAAAGTCCATTCATAGGTTTCATGGCTGAGCCTGTTAGTGCTTGGTTGAATTCAATGACCATCAATTCCAGAAAGTGAGTGCAAAGGATTGTTCTTACACCAAGCTTAGGGCACAGCTTGCTTGTTGGACCTTAGCTCTGGAAAACAGGGTGTGTTCTAACATCTTGACAGATGTCATACCCTTGATTTTACCATCACTCACTTTCTATGTTCAAGAACTATGAAATTATTTATCTGATTATAATCTTTTATCACTCCATCTTACCTTATGCCCCACAAACTCTTTAACCCACACAGTGACTTCTATTCCCTCAACTCTCAATACTTTCCCAGATAATTACCCCTAATCTGACAACATTTTCCTTCCCTATCTCTCCATTAAGGAACCAACTTAATGGTACACAATCTTCCACTGTCAAATCTCCTAGTCCTGTCAGTTTACCAAACCCTGAATCCAGAATAATTCTATTATCCATCTACTAGTCATTTTCATATTGTCCTCTCCATTAAAGTATGAATTCCCTGATGTTAGAGATGTTAGTATATTTTTAAAATACACCCAATGCGTATCACTGTGCCTGACACAGAGTAAGTGTTTAATAAATGACTGTCTCTGTACTTCAATTTCTTTATCCAAAAAGTAAAAAGATTAAACTATATATTTATATGTTGTTACCAGCTATTAGATTGTGAGCTCCTAGGGGATTGGTGGGTATGTGTGGGGGAGGGGGGCTAGCTTTCTTTTTATTCCTAGTTCTTAGCATAATACCTTTCATATTGGAAGTGCGTATTAAATGGAAGTATTTGTTAACTGATTGGCTGATTATCTGAAGAAAGTCAATTTTAAAAGGGAGAATAGAGATTGAGAATCATATTGTTTTAAAAAAAAATCTTGTAAGAAAATTCATTCAGGCATAGGAAAAACAAGCAAAGGAATTTATCTGGACTTGACTGAAAGATATAATAAACCACATAAACCATGAGCTACCCAAAAGAAACTGAGATATTTCAGGAATTCCAAAGAATAATCCAAAACCTCCTTTAACCTTTGAAACACCATGTCTTTTCTCATCAAGATTTTGGCTTGAATTATTGAGAGACTAGAAAAATCACTCGTTTGAGTGTCAATGTCTTTCTTTCCTTTGCCTTCCTTATAATGGAATATGCATGGTACAGAGAGTGGTAGATTTGAAATAATTTAAATTTAAGGATTTAGTAGCTACTGGACTCTAAACAAATCAGTGAAGTACTATGAATTTCAATTTCTTCATCACCAACAAAATGGAAATAATAGTGTCTACCTAAACGAGTCTTTTTTTTTTTTTCTTTTTTGCTCAAACTAGTAATCACATTGTTCAAGTAAATACCCATCAAGGAACTCCCTCTAGTAATATTGGCCATCACCTGCTCTCCAATTTACAGTCTTATGATGCTTTCTGGAGCACGCAGAGATTTAGTGACTTGCCCAGGTTGAAACATCAGCATGTGTCAGAGGCAGTATTGGAACTTGTTTTCTCGATTACGGCCAACTCTCTATCCATTACCCAATGCTGACTCTCTCCAGGGTCATTCTAAGGGCCTGATGAGATTATAGATATTACAATGCTTCACCAAACTTAAAGTACTGTACAAATGTCAATTGTTGTTTTATTATTACTCATTCTAATTGTATGCTGAATATATATATATATATATATATACATATAAAATGCTTTTCAAACTTTTATATGTTATACAAATGTCACCTATTTTTACTCAAATAGGGATGGACACTGAATCAAAGATTTCACTAATATTAGGGCTGTTGCTTGTCCTTCATTTTCAAAGACCAGGACCGTGAGATCAGGGACCTCCCTGCAAGTGAATTGGATTTAAGTGAGAAAGGACTGTGCAAAGTCATCACCATCACTTTCTTCTCCAATGGCAAGACACAGAACAGAAGAACGAGAGATAGCCTTGGATGCTTTCAAAAACCTGACTTTTTTAAGCCAAGGAAGGTCTTTAACAGGTATCAGTGTAACTGAGGACATACCCAATCAGTGACTAAGGCTAGGTAAGAAATGAGGCAGAGAATGGCCTCTTTTATATAGTAAAAACAAAAAAAAAAATCAGTTTGGGAAGGGAAGACCCTCAGGTTTTCTGCCCAAAATAGAAACAATTGTTATTTACATTCACTGTAAACCAATCAGAGCCTAAACAATGACCAAGTGGGGCTTGATCTGGGACCTATTATTGGCCAATCAATGAGAGCTGGAGTGATTTTCCATTTAAAGTATGGTTCTTAAGAAAGGAAATTAGTCAGTATATTTGCAAAATTTCAGATGGTCTTGGATATAATGGAAGTCACTGAGTAAGAAACTCTCCCCATTCACTCATGCAGGTCAAATCTTCTCTGAAATGTGGACTAGTAGAATCGCTTACACATGTTATAAGTGTGTTATAAATCATCCAAAAGCACAAGAGCAAGAAGAAAAAGATTCCACCTGGATAATCCACAAGAGTGAGTTAATAACCAGGAGTTTACAAGCTCTTCCTGTAGCTCTTTCTGGCAGCCTGGGGCCCAGACCTCCCCCCCCTTTCTCATTGATTTCTATAGAAAATCCATTTGCATTTCTGAAGAAGGAATTTGGCTCTTAATGATCTTAATGGAAATGAGATCTACATCATTTTCCTGAGAAGTTGTCATTTCGGAAGTTCATCTTCCTGGCATCCGATTACAATAATGTAAAATTCAGCTTTGGTGTCTGTCTCCAGTGGAAACCCCTAAGATATCCCAGCTTTTTGCAATTATTTCAATAGGTCAGACTGTATTCGTTCCATGGGTTGGTTTGAATTTTCTCCATTCCCTAGACTTTTATTTTTTGAAAAGATTGAAGTATCAATCTCTGATCATTCACAGGTTAATGGTGAGGACCAGGGAGAGAAGGAACCAATATTATTAATATATATTAATAATAATATTATTAGTTGACTATCTCAAGTCTCCAAGTACTTGGTGAAAGATTTAACCACCTCAGAACACTATGACATGCACCTTAATTAAGATTTACATGTTACTATTGAACAATAAAAATGAGACAGCAGAATAACATTGAACTAACATTGAATTAAAGTGCCGATGAAACTCATGGCACATGTGTTTTTACCAAAGTACAATGTTTTTTTTCCTTCCAAATTATTTAATTATAGCTTCTGAAGCAATATATTTAAAATACCTCAGGAGCCATCTTTTAAACATTATTAGAATTAATAATAATAAAAAAGATGATGATTACAGCATTAAATAGCATCATAGATGCTTATCGGCCTTAAATAAGGAGAAGAGAATGGATTCAAGAAATAAGTTTAATCTCTCATTAACAAAGTTTGCTTAACAAAGTACTATATTTCTTATGCTTTTTTGGGTCCATTGAATCACAGTCATAGAATTAAATCTGGTGGAGAGCTAGAGTATTCTTCTGATCTGGCCCCATTCATTTTACAGGTGATAAGTGACTGACTCAAGATCCCCACATTAGTAAGGAGGTGAACCTAAGTCCTTTGACTTGAAACAAATTCTTTCATAGAAAAGCTTTCTGTATAGTAGGACTAAATGGTCCCTGAGATCCCTTCCAGTTACAAGGTAATGACAAAATGAGAAACTAAGGAAGGAAACTTTGAGACCAACTAATCCAATCTCCCCTGTGGCCCCACCACCACCATTTTACATTTCTACCAGAGAGACTGAGTCCCACAGGTTATCCTGGATGCAGTCATCATCCAGGATTATTTGACTTGGTTCTTTTTTTCTTAAACTCAAATTTTTCTCTCCTCAATTCTGCCCATCCTTCCCCCCAATTATGTCTTCAAACCTTTAGAAGAAAAACAATGCATAGGTCAGCAATGGCTCAAAAGTAAAATGAATTTCACCTAGAAAGGCAACATAATACAATTACTATTGGTTTGAGGTTTATACTGTGGGATGTTAGATTTGGAATTTGAGGATTTGTATTGTCATCCTAGCCCTACTACTTACTTTCTGTGTAACCTCAGCCATTTCTCATTGCTGGACCTTGGTCTCTACCAATTCCTCATCAGGAAAATGAGAGAATTTGGACAGTATGACCATTAAGGTCCCTTCTAGACTTAAACCTGTGATCCTAGAAATCTATATATTTATTATTTTAATGGGAAACTTGTTAAAAATATGCCAACTACAGTAAAATCCTCCCACCACCCAAAAGAATCCTGAGGTGTGTGAGAGGCATTAAAAATTACTTTACACATGTCCTTCAAAAAAGTTTAATACATAGTCAGGTCACATTATTACACATCAAATTCTCTAGGTCTCTGGCTGCCAGTAGCAATTATCTGTAAAAGCACATGCTTTCCCCAGTGACTAGCTATCGGGAATTTTTGAGTATACCTAAGCATAGCCTTGAGCAAAAATCCTGCGGGGCATATTTGGGATCTGGTATTTCATTTGGATGCAATATCAAGGTTTCTGTGCAATATGTCTATCTATGTTTTTTTACATCTGTTTCAACATATTGATGTGCTTATCTGTTGACTTTAATTACATGGTATAACTACATATATAAATGTAAATAGTACTCCTGGGCCCCTACCAAACTTTTGTCAGGAAGTATACAAATATATTTCCGTCACCGCCAAGATTATTTTTTCCCTATATTAGAATATGTCTCCTGAACCTCTGCTGAAAAAAGTAGCATCCTGGTCGCATATTGCTGGGGTTCTGGCTCTTACACCAGTGATGGTGGGGATCTCAGTTGGATAATTCTTATATCCATTTGCATTCTGTACTAGTCAATAGCAGTCTAACCTAGCAGTAACCACAAGTATTTGATCACAAATTCCCTCCAAAAATGGCAATGACTTTTCAGAGGGAGGTTGCGAGAGGAAAGAAGCAGCAGGGAACAAAGAAGAATAAATATACTCACTTGATCATCTTTAAAAATGCATTAGGCAAATCAGATGCTTGGGGGTTTCAGCAGGATCCCTACTGCCTTGGAAATCCCCAGTCTTGACTTCATAGGACCTGGTTTGGGTCAAATTGGTTTCCAGAGTGAGATGTAAGTTTCCAAGTCTAAAATGCTTTAAGTTACATGCTCTAAGTTAAAATGCTCTAAGTCAACAAAGGTTGAAAAGCTGGATTACCTACTGTGTTAGGTACTGACCAAAAGGTCAAGGCCACAGTATGAAGGGGAAATCTGTCTTACAGACACTTCAGTGGTCTTAAAGTGAAAAAGATGAAAGAGAAAGAAAGAAAGAGAGAGAGAGAAAGAAAGAGAGAGAAAGAAAAAAGACAGAAAGAAAAAAGAGAGAGAAGAAAGAGAGAAAGAGAGAGAGAAAGGAAAAAAGAGAGAAAGAGAGAGAGAAAGGAAAAAAGAGAGAAAGAGAGAGAAAAAGAGAGAAAGAAAGAGAGAATGAGAGAGAGAGAGAAAGAAAGAAAGGAGAGAGGGAGGAAAGAAAGAAGGAAAGAAAGAGAAGAAAGGAAGAAAGAAAGAATGAGATAGAAAGAAGGAAAAAGGAAGGAAAGAAGAGAGAGAGAAAGAAGGAAAGAAGGAAGAAAAGAAGGAGGAAAGAAGGAAAAAAGAAGAAAGGAAGGAAGAAAGGAAGGAAGGAAGGAAGGAAGGAAGGAAGGAAGGAAGGAAGGAAAAAAGAAAGGAAGGAAGGAAGGGAGAGAGAAAGAAAGAAGAAAGAAAGAGAGAGAGAGGGAGAGAGAAGGAAGGAAGGAAGGAAGGAAGGAAAAAAGAAAGGAAGGAAGGAAGGAAGGAGGAAAGAAGGAAAAGGAGAAGAAAGGAAAGAAAGAAAGAGAGAGAAAGAAGGAAGGAAAGAAAAAAGAAAGAAAAGAAAGAAAGACAAAATCTGTTAACTAAAAACGTCTTATTTTTGGAATTCTTGATATTTGATGCTTTGTCCCTTCTCTATCCTTAAAAAAAAAAAAAAAAAAAAAAGGGCTGTTCTATCATCCTGTAAATAACGGCAACTGTAATGTTTATGTTGGGAAAGAACTGATTCAAATTTGCTTAATGTAAACCATCCCTGAATGGTTTCTTACTGTGCCCCACTAAGCCTCTGACCAGTTACAACTAGTTTGTATGGGTCAACTTTGAAGGGCCAGATATATATATACTGGCCATATCAATACCTGTAATCTTTTAATTTTTTTTAATGGAACTGTGTCAATGGGAGCTCAATGGAACACTTCCTCTCTAAGTGGAGGAATGGGATTGGTTAGTCTGACCAGAGCCAAAGACCAATGTATCTCTGGCTGGATCTGGGCCAAACAGTATTCCTCTCTTCTTGATAGGAAACCCACAGAGAATTTGATTTATCAGCCTCGCCAACACTAGGGAATTCACCAATAGATTTATGAAGGATGCAAACCCGGCAGGCCTGTTTATGTACATCATGTGAGTTACCAAGAATCCATCCTGAGAAACCTGAAAGGTTTCTTCATCAACCTGAACAAACTCAGGTAGTTCCTTTTCTATAACAAATTTTAGCATCTGAGTAGTTTCTTGTGATTCCACTTCCGTGTTGGAAAAGCCAGCAGAAAAGCTGTTTTGTGCCCTAACACATTAGGGCCATGTAAACCATTTGTGATTTTTATAGAGCCATGTGTACTTTTATTACAGCAAAAGACAACAGAGTAACCATCCTGATAAATAAAGTTCCGCACGAACCACTGCAGCGTGGGTAAGCTGGAACGGGCAGCATTTCAGTGCCTCCATGTCCACAAAATGTAAATGAAGCTGGAATTGCAGAAATTCTCATCTCCTCTCTTCACAGTAATTCTCTCGCAATCACAAATGCCTTTCTTCCTCCTTCCTGGATTTCTCCAAATAGATCCCATTTATCTGATTGGATTTCTGTCCCATCTTTCTACATATTACAGCTAATTAGTACCCCCTGATGAGAAACAGTCCACTGATGGAAAAAAGCAGTTAGATAAGATCTGCATTAACAAATGTAGTTCATTTAATATCATTTGCACTGTTGCATTATTAATAATACATAATTACCCTGTGCGGGCTGTAAGGGGAGAATAAAACGGTTCTTTAATTTCTTGGCCTTTGCAGAAGAGGAGTATATTAGGGAGAATAAAACAGTATTGGACTATTGGCTGCCATCCATCATCAGGCGTTGTGTGTCATACTATTTTATTAACTTTGAATCTAGCTAGAAGTTCTGTATTTCAATATAATCCCCGACTACCTAGAGACAACTATTTTGCAGAACACTTAGACTACTTGTTTCAGAGAGCTAAATCAAGAAAATCAAGAGAAAGACAAAATCTTCAACAGGCTTTGAGGAGTAATTGTTCTGGTTGGTTGAATGAACATAGTGGGGTTATTTAGCTGGGTATTCTGCCATCTACCATGTATTCATATTAGTTTTGTTGTCCATAGAAGCAGTTTGAATCTAGCTTCTGATATTTATTAGCTATGTGACCAAAAGCAAGTCATCCATGTCATACCCCTAAACTAGAAGCATACCTCAAAGTTCTGTCCAGAGCTTTTTTCTTTCTTTCATCTACATAGTCTCACTTGGGGATATCATTAAATTACATGAATTTAAATGTAAGGGCAAAAGTTGGTACTCCCATCCCAATTAATGTCAACATGGGAGGAACAGATTTCTTAAACAAAGCTTTAAGCTAGGTACTGAACAACTCTGTAATCAAATTGTGATCTGTGAAGTACTTGTTACACTGACTAAAAGCAGAGGTCACCACAAAGGAAATGGTTTTTGATGAGTGAAAAGAAATCAAGCCCTACTCTTGTCCTATGTATAATGCAGCCAACAAGTTCAGGAGCTAGAATTCTGGCAGGGATTCAGTCAAACAGTGGAAGTTTTCAGATTCAAGAATGCCTTAACCAGATCTTCACACTTTTACAAGAAGATACTAAGGAAAGAGTGGAGAATGTTCTTTTCTATGATCAAGTGATGACTTTCATGTCTTTGAATATCAAAAAGTTTGAAGATCAATGTTGGGAGCAAAATCCCCAGGAAACATTAGCAGTAATCCTGAGCAACAGTAGCAGATGACACAGTCAATTAAAAGTTGATAGACATGCTAAGAACAAAACGGATCCATCAAGTAAAGTCAAGAAGCTACAACTCTTAAGATTCAGCACAGAGCTATCCCTAAAGTCAATTTCTTGAAAACTTCAAGCTGAGAGAATAGACTTCAAGTAACCAGGACCTCTGATTTACCTCTTGGCTGGATGTGTGTTTGGATATGTGATATGATTTACCATCATTGGATTTTAAGTTTGAACCTATTCTTCACATAAAAAGATGAACTTTTAGGAACGTATACTCCAGATTTGGGGGACATGTTTTGTACCAATTGCCCTTGCTGTACCACATTAATAAAGATTCTTTCTAAAAGCTAATTAATTCCAGTTATTGATGAGAAGACCGGGAGATTAGAACTATTAACAACGGTATTAGAAACACCCAATCCCTGGAGAAGAGTGGAAGGGAGAGAAGTTAATCAATCCACGAGGAGTCAATCTGCCAGCTGGAGTTTGGAAAATATCCCTGGAGTGAGAGTTACATAAATATTATCTCTATGAAAATCACTGCCAGATCTAAATATTCAGCTCTGGTCTCTCACCTAAACTTTCCTTTCTATGTTATTAATTACCTATTAAACATTTCTAATTGGATTTTCTATAGGCATTTCACATTCAACATGTCTTGAACAGATTAATTTTTCTTTTCTTGCTCCCCTTTTGAATTTCCCTAATTTTTTTTGAGAATGTCACTATCCTTCCACATACATAGGTTTACGATCTTACTGCCATCCTTCATTCTGTACTCTTTCCCACTGTAAAAGTAGAATCATTTGTCAAATCATGTCATTTCTATCTCCACCAAATCCTTAACATACACCCACTTTGCACCATATACAAAGACAACAGTCTAGTTCTGACCTTCCCCATCCTTTGCTTCCCAGTCAATCGCTCTGTCCCAACTTTTTGTTCACTTCAATCCATCTTCCATATAGTTCCATTTTCTCAAAATGGAATTCAGACCATATCATTTTCTATTTCATTCAATAAACATTTATTAATCATCTACTTTGTGCCAGGCATTAAAGCTAAGGGCTGGGAATACAAATAAGAGCTTAAAAAAGCTTAATAGGTACCAATTTAAAAAAAAAAAATTCTTGAGCCTTAGATCAAGAGTGTGAGATATTATGTATAAAAGAAGCCTATAATCAAATGGGGGGAAACAACACCATCAGCACACACACATATACGCAAACCTGAAGAGTGAGGATTAAAAAAGGCTATTAGGGGGTATCTATGCAGGGCATGGAGTCCATGCCATCTAAACCAAGAAGAACTTTTTGTGAAAAATGGAGAGTTGCCCAGAAAGTTTTGAAAGTTAAGCATCCTCTATAAAGAAAGATTTTGAGAGGAGTTTATTGTTCCACCTTTCAATCAGGAAGGAGGGAACACTGAAGGTGTGGATAAAGTATTGTATTGAATACCAAAACCTTAGTCAATCAGCATGGACTGCTATTTCCTATTTCCTCCAGAAGCAATTAAAAACTTCTCAATTTGACATTTAAAATTTTTTCCAACTTTCCTAGATTTTTTTTCTTTTCAGATTTAATACACTTTGCTTCTCTTTGTGTGACACATAGTCCAGCCAAGTTGACATCTTATTATTCCTATCACTTAACTTTCGGTCCTTCATCTTCATGCCTTTACACTGGCTCTCTCTCCAACCTAGAATATTCTCCCTCTTTACCTTCAGTCCTTAGAATTCTTGATTTCCCTCAAGACTACTATCAAATTATATCTTCACCATGAGGCATTTCTGGGGTCCCTAGCTACTAATACCTTTCTGCTTCAGCTTACCTCATATCTGTCTTCTACATTTTGTTTTATTTTGAAGTATGATTTATATGAGAATTCCCTCTCAAACTCTTGCTCATGGGTGGAGAGCAGAGATTGTTTCATTTTTGGCTTTCAATTCGATAATGCCCATCACAATGTCTGACATTTAATAAATGTTTGTTTGATTTCTTAACTTGGTTGAAACTCAATTTTCCCATCTGTAACAAGAGTTAACAATACTAATAGCCATATTATTACAGAATTATGAGGTTAAAGGGATGATGGCTGTGCTAATGACGATAACAGCAATAATGATGATGGTGATGATATTGAAAAGCAGAAATCTCTGTGATCAAGAGTCATCCAAATCTAGGAAATATCTATAAGGTTTAGCTTGAGGACTTAATAAAGCTCTTTTGAAAGCTTTCTTAAGCCAGTTATTAATATTCTCCGCCTTCTCAATTTGTCTTATGCCATACTCAAGTTATATATGCATACTGTCTTCACCATTACTACTCTCATCACAAATTCTCCTAATAGAATATAAGCACCTGGAAGGCAGGGATCATTTTGTTTTTATTTTTGCATACCTAATGTATACCATAATGCTTAAAGATTCCAAGAACATGAAATTACTTATTGAGTTCAATTCATTCATTTCATTTTTACACTGAGGTACAAATCCAGAGCAATAAGTAGAAATCTTATAAAAAGGAAAATTTAGGCTTGATGGAGAAGGGATAGAGGTGGAGGCAGAGTGGGAAATGCTGATGAAAAAACTTGAAAAACTAAGCTATCAGAAACTGAAAGGAGCTGTCCCAGAAAATTAAAAGCTTTTTGCAGCCCCATACGATACAGATATTTAGTTAAATTCTGGATGGCCACTAATCTTGTTGTGCAGTAGCTCTGGGTGTGCTTTAGATCAGGTGGATTAGACTCCATGGCCAGTGTGGTCCCTAATTCTGTGATCCTGTGATTCTATTGTAAAATTCCATTGCAATAGGGATGTAACCCTCCTGGCTCTGGAAGAATGAGTCCAAAGTATTGCTGCTCTGTGAATTGAATTGAATTGAATCTTGAAATGTTTATGTGATAGATCTGATGACCCATTTCATCTCATTCTTTGCTGATGCCAGACATGCTTTGCCAGATGGGGAAGTATAAATCCATGCAAGCACATCCTTATGTGTTTCAATACCTTTTATAGCAGTTTATGGATGCTTAGGGAGGGAGAAATTACCTGTTTCCTCATTTTTTCACCTACCACCTTACACAAATCATTCCATTTCTTTTTTTCTTTCATTTCAGGCACTATAATCCCTTAATCATTTTGTTATCTAGACTCTAGATCATTATCTAAAAGGTGGATCAGTCCATTTTGGAAGACTAAGAACTTTGGCAGGTCTTCGAGTACTATTTCCTCTCATTTTTCACCAGAAAAGAAATTGGAGTCCGTGGGGTAGAAAATGTGAATTGTGATGAGTATTGAAGAGGAAAGAGAGAGTAACATACATAATATACATATAATATACATAATATAATAATATACATAAATGTCAATATTGTATATAATCATAATTATATACAATATTGACATTATATGTATATTATATATGATGCCAACTTCCCCCATGACAATACAGCATTGAGTAATGAGTCTCCAACAATGAGGAAAATCTAATGATAATGTTCTTTGAGCCCCTGGCTATGTGTATATGTGTATGTAAATCCATATGTAAATAGCCATATATATGGAAATGGACACAAATATACATATATATGCATGTATTTTTGTATGTATACTTCTGTCAATCAATAAATATTTACTAAGTATTTTCCAGGCACAGGACATACAAGGAGCTCATAGTCAAATGGGAGAAACAACTATAAACAAACAAATTATATACAGAATATGTGCATATATGTGCATACGTATTGGGTTGTTTTTCCTATTATATGTTTGTGTGTATAGATTGTACCTAAATATATATATATACACGACACATAGATGCATATTTACATTCAATGGATATTCACACATTTTGCATTACATTGGAAATATGAGTATGCACGTGTATGTTGTGCACCTGTATATGTGTTGCAAGCAGTGTGGATTATTGTACATGCATGTGTATGGTATGTATGGTGTAAGTATGCTTACATTGCAAGTGTGTATATTAAATGTATATGTGCATCTATATGCACATGCTCATGAGCATTCAATATGTCTGTGTATATATTTACACTTATATGTATATATGTACATGGATACAAATATGAATATATTTATACTCATTTTTTATATACATATATATGAACATATATGTATATTGTGTGTTTGTATGTATATTAATTTGTATAGGTATGGACATGAGTATATGTATATGCATATGCATATGTATGGTGATTGGCAGGGGAAGAAGGTGAATGGGTGGACCCTGGGCTAGCTAAGATGATGAAGTGAAATTTTCACTTCAAATAACCCTACCCCTCCAACATATCGTGATATTTTCCATACGATTCAAAAACACATTATAGATATCATAAATTCTAAAATACTTTCCTAGATTTCATTCTCCAACTATATCAATGAATCTATGTCCCAATACCTTTGGAAAATCAAAATAGAGCAGGCTATTTCCATTTCTATTGAATTTCAATATTTACAAGCACATTTGACAACTCCACGGGGATGGGTGGCAATAACATTAATATTCTTTTGTTGTTCATTGTGATGCTGTTGCCATTTCCATTGGTGTTGTTGCCTTTGATGCTGCCATTGTTTTTGTTGTTGTTGTTTAATAATTAAGGAAACTGGGTCTCTGTGAACTTAAAAGATTGACCTCTTGTCTCACAGTTACTGTTAGAGATGGCACTTATGCAAGGTCCCCTAATCTCAAAGATAGATGAAGCTCTTCTCTAAGCCACTTATCTAGTCCATCTCTGAGATATTCAGGAATCCAATCTACAGCCTTGATGATCATTCCATGGTCATCAGCCTTTGCTTGAAGACCTCCATCAGCGAAAAAAGAGACAGGCTTTCTACTTTTAGACAGCTGGAATTGTTAGGAAGCTTCTCCTTAAATCCAGCTGAAATCTGCCTCTTCGTAATCCCCCCACCCACTCCATTTCTCTTAGTTCTCCCATCTGGGCCCAAGCAGAACAAGTCTAATCCCTCTTCAACATGACAGCCCTTAAGATACTTGAAGACAGCTGTCATGTATCCCCTGCCAAGTCTTCTCTTTTCCAGGATAAAGGACATTCTCCAGCTTGTCAAGGTCCTTCCAAAAAAAATGTGACTCCAGAATTGAATGCAGAACTCCGGATGTGGCCTGACAAGGGCAAGGAACATTCCCACTGTTCTGGACCCTAATTCTCTCTTAATTCAGCTTTGGACCTATCCCATATTCTGTATTTTTAACACTATGATGTACTGACACTATCTTTTATGTGGCAGCTTTATTCTGCTAGTACTAGTACTCTGTCAGGGACATAGTAGGCACCCAATAAATGTTTGTTGAATTGAATCAAATTGCCAGCAAGCATGGAAGAGTTTAAAGAGGACCATTTTTTTAAATAACATAGATGCTCAGTTAACAAGATGACAGTTTCTTGGGTGACACATTTCTTCTATTTTCCATATAGACATATAATTTCCTGTTTTCCAAATGTTAACTTCCTGTACACCTTCCACCAGGGATGGCCAAAGAGTTACCTGGTGACTGAAGCTGTGGCTTAGCAGAAAAAGTGGATTTGGTGTTGGGAATGACTAGCTCTTTAACTACTTATGTGACTTTAACTAAGTCTTCAAATGTTCCTTCCTCTTTCCTGTAATTGTCAGGGACATGTCCATTCCCATCACTTTGTATTGTTTTTGTATTTGTCTGTCTTTACTAATCTGGGAGCATGTTTTACTTGCCAGTAGAATCTAAGCTCTTTGAGGGCAGGCACTGGAAACTAATTATTCCCAATGCTTAGCACAGTTCTTAGCATGTAATTAGTGCTGGTGAAGTAGGAAAAACACTGGATCAGGATACAGAAGATAAGTTCAAATCCTTCTTCTGATACTCATCTACCCATATAAATTTAGCTAAATCACTCAACCTCCCTGAGCCTTGGTTTCACAAATGTTCATTCACAAAATGAAGGGATTGGACTAAATGTCCTCTGAGATATCTCTCTCTCTCTCTCTCTCTCTCTCTCTCTCTCTCTCTCTCTCTCTCTCTCTCTCTCTCTCTCTCTCTCATATATATATATCTTTTCATTTGAACTTTATGGGTTTCAGGTTTTTGGTTTTTTTCCATCCTTCAAATGTAGAAACTGACAGTAGCAACCCCATAGGATTATGGTGATAACCAAATCTTGACAATATACATAAAACACTCATTATACTTTTATATTACAGCCTTAAAATCTTGAAAGTACCATAGAGGCCATTCAGTCCAAACCTTTCATTTTACAGGTAAAAAAAAAAAAACTGAGGGGCAAAGAGATCAAGATGTTTGTCTGCAGTCATACAGGTAGCCAGCAACAAGGTTGTAATAAAGCCCAATCAGCAGGTATTATCAGCTGCCTATTTCTGGCTATGATTTCCATTTTCAGTCAGTTTTTCTCAATATGGCCCTCTTGTGACTTCCTTAAGAGAAACCTGTTGATAGCAAACCCTGATATTCCCTGGTCCAGATGCTGCACCTGACTATTAACTCTTTAAGTCCAGCTCTCCTATAGTGGGATACAACCAATGATTTTCAATTGTGAGTGGTTGATTCTTTTCACTTAATTTCTGTTCTTATACATGTCTATGTATTTATACTCACATCTCCCTCAACTAACACTCTCTCTCTCTCTCTCTCTTTCTCTCTCTCTCTCTCTCTCACACACACACACACACACACACATGCACTTTAAAAGGGTTAAATGTCTATCTTTATGAAAACATTTACTATAAATTTTCTCTCTCACATGTAATAAAAGGATCTGAAAGTTTTTTTTATTCACCATTTTAAGTTATCTATTTCTAAAAGTACATTTTTAAAATCAGTGGGTTCTTTGTGAAAGGAAAAAATACCCCAGGCGCAGAGGGGAACAAATGTCTCTCCCAAAGTTTTTAATTATTCAGTCATTTACATTTCAAATGTTATCAAAAATGCAAATATACTTGACATTTGTAATTGTTTCTAGAACCTATGCAAAGATAAACATTGGTTTAGTTCAATCATCATCTCAAGAATAAGAAAACTGAGCTGAGTGAGATTTCAGCTATTTCTCTGCATTTTGGGGACCATTTACAGTCTACTTCAATAAGATTTTTTTAAAGGTCACCCATCAAAACTATTGTGCTCAGAATGTAAGCTGAATGACTGGCAGGGGATTTTTTTTTCACCCCTAAAGAGTCTGACAATGTCACCAAGATTACAAGACAGTCAGCAATATGCATAACATACCTCCCTGGGAGGTGGCAAGGCAGAGAGAAAAGAGAGTTGGCCTTGGAGTCCAGAGAGACATCTGTGTGACTCCTGCATCCAATGTTTCAGTTTGTGTCATCACACTTAACCTTTTTTAGCTTACATTTCCTCATCTATAAAGTGGGGCTAAGAGATAGCTTGTCAATTATTGTTATTGTTTGTCCTTTGTTCTTGAAGAGGAGGACCGTGACATTAGGGAGGTGATGCTATGACATGTAAGTGGTTTGGATTAAAGTGAGGGAGGGCTGTGCAAAAATACCAGTCAACTAGTCAACCAGCTCTGGTTCTCCAGAGCCATTTGGGTCCAGCGTTCAGACATAAATGAGGATGGCCAATAATGGAAAGAGGAACAGTGGGTTTGAATCTTTTCTGCTCCCACAAACACCAAATGAGCAGCCCAGAGAAATCCATTAAATTATCCCCTTGTTGACCCAGGCAACAACTCTAAAAGAGTTTTACAAAGTGCTTATCTTATTTGATTCTCACAATACCTCAATTACTTAGGTGTTATTATTATCCTCATTTTCCAAATGAGAAAGTGACAATACACGCCTTTCCTGGGGTTCTATAAGTAGTAAGCAGTTAGAGGCAGGATCTGAAATCAGATCTTCCCCAACACTGTTAAATATTTTATCCACTGCACCATTTAGTTGCCTGTCCCAGGTTCTAAATTACAGAAGAACCAACAGATTGTAGCCTTAAATTCTCATGACCTTATAGCCCCTTATTATCATGGTCACCTTCCTCAGGATTTTCATCCAACTTATCACTTCCTTTCTTAACATATGGCAGCCAGAATTGAACAGAATACATCAGATGTGATCTGACAGGTTGAGCAATAACTAAAGATAAGGCAAGGGAATCATTTGCCATGGAAATTCAACACTGAGGGGCACCTGCTATCCCAACAAGCAATGCCACTAGGAAAAGAGCATACTTTATATTCTTGCATTGGGCTCAAAATTAGTTATAATTCTGGAGCAAGAAAGAATATAGAGCAACTAGACCACCTTCATTTTAGATCCTATGTTTATCTTAATGTCATTGATCATGCTATTAGCTTTGGTTTCCACCATATGCCACTAGTTATTATCTCACTGTGAATATGTGTATAAAAAAATAAAACTATTAGAAGTATCAAAAAAAAAGTGTAGGCTGTGTAGGGAAGTAATGACTTCCTCCTTATTGGAGATTTTCAAGGAAAAGCTGGAGAAGCATTTTTCTCAATTTTGAAGGAATCTGCTTTTAAAGTATGCCCTCCTTCACCTTTCTTTCACTTGAAAAGGTGATCCTTCTGACCAAGGGTATACCTTTTATACCTACTCTTGATTATGGCATCCCACCTTCTCCAGGAGACTGTCCCTTCTAGCATCCCCAATTTCTTTCTCATCTTCTGTCTTTATCTTTCTACTGGCTTCTTTCCTACTGCTTACAGTCATGCTCATGTTTTTTTTTTTCCTATCCTTAAAAAAGTCCTTGATCTGACCATACCTGCTAGCTATCATGCTATATTTCTCCTCCTCTTTCATCTAAATTCCTTAAGAAATTTATCTAGCTTAGATTTCTCTCTTCTCATTCAATTCCAAAACTTCAGTAATCAGGTTTCTAACATCTTTTAACTGAAACAACTCTCCCCAGAGTCAATAGTGCTCTTTTAAAAAAAACTTTTATTTAATTTTTTAATTTATCGAATATGAAATATTTCTATAACATAGTTTAATAAAAAAAGATTGCACATGAAACTGCAAATTTATTGTGTACAACTTGCTATTCTTTTTAAATATATAATAAAATTATGTCAATTCCTCTTCTTTTTTTTTCTTCCCTCCCCCTACCTTAGAGAACAATGATCTTTTAATTGATAAATCTGCTGATCCTTTTTCAATCCTGAACCTTCCTGACCTCTGCAGTCTTTGATAATGTTGATCACTTCATTTTCTTCAATATTTCTTCTGTCTAGATGTTTGTGATACTGTTTTCTCCTGCTTCTCCTCATAATTACCTAATTGTCCTTATTCAATATCCTTTACTAGATCTTCATCAAAGTTGTGACTATTAACCTTACCTGAATATAACCCAGGGTTATAGCATCCCCAATTTCTTTCTCATCTTCAATTTGTCTTTATCTTTCTACTGGTTTCTTTCCTACTGCTTACAGTCATGCTCATGTTTTTTCCTATCCTTAAATGACATGGTTATCTGTCCTGGGTTGTCTTCACTTTTTTCCTCTGTCTTTTTGTTGATGTCATGAGTACCTAAAAGTTCAATTATCATTTCTATCTCTGCAAATAATTCTCAGATCTATATATTTAGCCCTCACCTTTCTTCTAAATTCTAGTTTCACTTTACCAACTATCCTTTGGATATTTCAAAATACATGTTCCATAGATATCTCAAAGTCAAAATGTCCAAAAGAGCATTTATTTTTCTCAACAAAAATCTTTCCCTTTTTTGAAACTTCACTATCATTGTCAAGGACACCTCCATTTTTCCAGGCTCAAAACTCAAATGCCATCCTTGACTCCTCACTCTAGCTTATTTCAATTTATTGTCAAATCATATTGTTTCTACCTTCACAACATTTATCCCACGTGTTTCTTTCTCTCCACTCATATCTGGCACTCTACTCCTGTCCCTCATCACCTCACTCCTGAAATACTGCAATAATCTTTTGCTTAGTCTCTCTTACCTCAGTCTCCCTTTTTAGCTGCCAAAGTAAATTTCCTGAAGCACAGGTCTAACCATATCACCCAATTCTTCCCCTAAAACCTACTAAATAAACTTCAATAGCTCCCTATTATCCCTAGGAACAAAAAATTTTCTGGCTTTTATAATTCTTCACAAAAAGGCCACTTTCTACTTTTCCTGTGTTTTCATTCTCTTTCCCTCCCCCCTTGTCTCCTTTCCCTTTTTCTCTCTCTCTTTTTCTCTTTCTCTCTCCCCATTTCTCTCATCTTAATCCCCCCAATCCCTCAGTGTCTCTGTGTGTGTCTCTTGATCTCTCTGTTTCTCTCTCTGTATCTCTCTTCCTCTCTCTGTCGCTATCTATCTCTGCATCTCTATCTCTCTCTGGGTGTCTATCTCTTTGTCTCTGTCTGTCTCTCTGCCTCTCTATCTCTGTCTTTATTTCTCTCTGTGTATTGTCCTCTCTCTGTGTGTCTCTGTCTGTTTCTGTCTCTGTCTCTCTTCCTCTCTCTCTTTCCCTGTCTTTCTCTGTCTCTGTCACTCTCTCTCCTCCTCTGTCTCTTTCTCTATTTCCTCTCCTTTCTCCCTTTCTCTCTCCTACCCTCCCTCTCTCTACGCCACCTCTGCCTCAGTGTATGGATTTCTCTTTCTTCCTCTCTTTCTGTTTTTGGATGTGTCTTTCTGTCTCTCACTGTCTCTGTGTGTATCTCTCTGTCTCTCTCTGCCACTCTCTCTGTCTCTCTTCCTCTGTCTCTTTCTCTTTATCACTGTGTCTCTGTCTCTCTCTCCTCTCTCTCTTTTCTTCTCTATTTCTGTGTGTCTCTCTGTATCTCACAACGTATGTGTGTGTGTGTGTTTGTGTGTGTGTGTGTGTGTGTGTGTGTGTGTCTCCCTCTCCTTCTCTGTCTCTCTGTCTCTTTCTCTCTCAGGAATCCTTCTTTTTTGCTGTTCTTTACAATACATCCCCTTACTCTATTCTTTTTGATCCCTAAAATTCTAACCCAAACCTCCTTCTGGATTCAGATCAAATCCCACCTTTTGAAGGAGGCAAAACCAGTCCTAAAAGATAGATCAGCAGAGCTACTAAAACAATGCACTTTTCTTGTCTTCACAATCAACAATCCTTATTTTAATGTAGCAACAAGGAATGCTATCCTAGCCTTGAGATATTTACTTAGAACCATAATCCATAAGCCACTGCCTTTGTCCTTAAATTACCAGGTAATCAGAATGTTCATTCATTCAAAGGAAGATACATTTAATTAAACAGCATAGCAAAATAAGTAGATTCTTCTCATACTTATCAAATGAGATATTTGTTTAAAAATTAATAAGCACTTAGCTTCATACATGGAAAACAACAGACACTATGCAAATGCTTATTCCCTCTTCTCCCTCTTATATAGGGTACTCTTTTACCAGTTGCCAGAGATGGGGAAAAGATAAGCATAGAAAACATGAAAGTCCAGGATACACACATTGCTTAGGCAATTTATGAATCTGATGCTTCAAAACCATCAGGGTGCTCTGGTGATATCACTGTGTAAACTACTGTATACACTGAACTGGAGTCCCATGCTTAATCAATCCCCTCCCTCACTGCTAGCTACTAGACATCTCTACTGATGTGATAACCCTTCTACTCCTCACTAGGCATTTTAACGGCCGCTTTTGCTGCTCTCTGCTACCATCTGCTGGTCCCTATTGTGTATCCTCTTCCACTTTAAATGGAAGTGGTTGTCAACTTTTTAAATCTGATAGTTCAAACTATCAAGCTTTAACTCTTTTGTGGTGCAAACCCCAGACAGCTATGCCCAGTCAGCTAGCTAAAAAAATCTTACACATCTTTAATTCTGATCTATTTACTTTTCTCAGGTTTCTATTGCTTTTTCTTAGATCCTTTTCTTTAATTTGACTTGGCCTTTAAAAATCCCTTTCAAATTCTTTTACTACTTTTTGTCCCTTAAAAATATTCCAGATATTCCACTCAGCCAAACTCCAAAGGACTTATTGGAGCTGAGGTAATAAGGATCTTTTCAACTGTCTTAATACCACTGTTTATAATGCAAATCTTTTGGGCAGGGAGGAGAAGGATCAGGTAAAAACAATAAGAATTGGCAATCCTCACTCTCACTGCTTTTGTCTACATTCCTGCCAAACAAAATCACTTATGTCCTATGTTATGACACAGATCCACAACAAACTCTACTGGTCTCCAACTCATGTAACTTTCTGACATTGCTCAACTATTTGATATAGTTGACTGTTGAAGGTGAGAATTCATGTCCAAGAAAAGGTTAATCTCTTCTATACAATTATTCTATGGATTTAGTTTTTAGAAAATAATCAAAGAAACCAAAACTTCTCTTGAAGATGTTTTGGAGAAAAAATACAATACAGTGGGCTAAACGTTTGCATTCCCCCCAAAAAATAATTAAAAAAAAATACAACCTCTCCTTAAGGCAGGACTTTTTTAAACCCATTCTTTTAGGGCTCAACACTTTCCAACTCCCAACTCGATTCTTTCATCATGAAAACCAAAGGAAAACTGGCTAAGGCCACAATCAACTACAAAGGATCTTCCAAAATAAAGGTAAACAAAATCAAAGTGACTGACTTTTAGAAATATAAGGTGCCTCAATGTCCATCTAGCCTGATAAGTACTTAAACATATATACAAATATTATATATATATATATATATATATATATATATATATATATATAATACACACACACATACACACACATACACACACGCACAGACAAGTATACTATACCTGAAGCATGCTTTCTTGAAGACCATCCATCAGGACAAATTCATTTCCTCTCCAAGGCTAGCCAATATCCTTTGTAATACCTCTTATGTTAACTGAGGCAACTAAGTGGTTCACTAGATAGCATAAAACTTGAAGCCAGGAAGACCTGAATTTTAATTCTGCCTCAGATACTTAATATCTTGACCCTGGACAAGTCTTCTTACTTTTTTTCAGTTTCAGTCTCTTCATCTGTTGAAAGGGAATAATATAAGCACTGACTTTTCAGAACTGTTATGAGAGTTAAATGAGATAATAGCTATAATGTGGTTTGTGAAGCAAGGAGCACAATATTAGCAATTCTTATTACTTCAAGCCCAAATTTGATTGTTTGTTTTGTCCACAGGGCTAAGCAGAAATCTAATCCTTCTTCCATAGTTAGCCTTTTAAAGGCTGGAACACTGTGTAGCTCCTTACACACCCAAATGTTTTCCCTTTTCCAAGTTAAATATCCTTACTTCTTTCAACCCAACCACATTTGGAAAGAACAGAAGGCTTTTTGCCAGTGTGGTTGTTTTCTGATAATTTTCCAGCTTATCCGAGTCCCTCCTAAAATATGGTGTTCAGAAATTAATGTTATATTCCAGAAGGGAGTCTAATGAACACAGAAGAGAAACACCACCTCTTCCCTGGTTTTTAGACACCATAGCTTTTAATACAATACAATCCAAATTATCTTTCTTGGATGCCACAGTATTGGCTCATATTGAGCTTGTGGTCCAGTAAAATCCCCAGATCCTTTACAGACCAATGGATATCCTGCCATGACTCCCTGATCTTGCACTCATGAAGCTGGGCTTGTAAACATAAATAAAATATATAACTCCTTCTAGGCTATATTGTTTTTTTCAAAAGAAAGAGCCCCAAAGTGAAAATGCTAATTATAATTCCATATGAGATCTTTTAAGTCCTGGAAAACTATACTAAGCTCATGATGAGTTCCAACCTTCCATTAAGGCTGTTTCAGAGTTAGGGGTCATGGAACTTTTGAGTCTCCAGTAGCTTACTTGTAGTAATTGTAATGATGTCAGAACACTTTCCATGCAATAAACAATTGCCACATTATACATCCTAGTCCCTTATCTGCTTAACTTAACTACAGCATATGTTGAGTACTTAAATCCAGGTGAAGGAGAGCCCAACTATTTTGTATTTCCCCATAGGCAAATGGGAAGTTATAAAAGGTTATTTTAAACTGATGTTAGCTGAAGCAACTAAGTAGTTCACTAGATAGCATAGAACTGGAAGCCAGGAAGACCTGAATTTTAATCCTGCCTCAGTATCTAGTAACTTTAATTCTCATTTCACCAATCAAACTTTTCAGTCCTATCTTTCCTTCCATTCAATTCTTCCAGTCAACTGGGGGTTCTTTTCTATTTCTGGATGCTCATCCCATAACATACTCATCCTCTGGAATACACATCTTACTTACCCACCTCAAAGAGTCTCTCTCTTCCTTCAAGATTCATCTCAGGCACTATCTTCTATATGAAGTCATTCCTGGTCTTCCCAAATGCTGGTGTCCTTCCCTACTTTGTGTTTGAGCACACAAACATACACATTCACATATATTTACCTACATGTATTTATTAATTATAAATTTATATTTATTTATATGTTATATAAATATTCATTTATATTTATGCTGCATATATTTATATATACTTATTGTCTGCCCCATAAGAATGTCAATTCTTTGTGAGGAAAGTTTGTTTTAATCTTACAAATTTAAAAATTTGTAATTTTTTTTCTTAGAATATAAAAGATATTTAATAAATGTTTTTTGACTGAATGATTGATTCGTTGACACTCCTTATCCTTCAGGTTCATTTTCCTTCCACACCTCTCAGCTGATGTCCTACCCCCTTCATATTGAGCCTTGTCCTCACTTAATCCCTCTCTTTTGCCACAATCATTTAGTGAATCTTGTTTTCTTCTTTAAAAGTTTTTTCTTGCCTCAAATGTTTTAGACAGTAAAGCCCATATAATCCTTTCCCCCTACTATTGAGAAGAATGAAAGAAATAAATACTATTCTGCATCCCAAGACCAGACCCATACATCCATAAAATCCTAAGGGCTTTAGTAATTCCCTCACTATGGGTCGCCAAGCCCCAATCCCGAGCACCAGAAGGAAAAGTACATTTTCTCAAGACCTCTGAGTATTTAGGATCATATTTCCAATTGATTAAAAAAAATCTGTCCTAAAATGTGGCAAAATGGGGAAGCAACTGCAAAGACCCTGACCTTCTAACTAACCTTTTCCCTTATTCCTTATTATCATCTGTTTACAAGTGAACCTGCCTTTGAGGAAACAAATTCCCCCAGGTCCAGGGTTTCAGTCCTTTTTCTTGTGAAGCCTTCGGGCAAGGTGATTTTGGTAGAAGCAAGGTTGACTGAGCTAAACTTACCTTTGCTAACATCAAAGGTGTAGTAGCATCTGAATTATCTGGGGAATATAACAAGTAGTCTCCCCTTTGGTTCTTCTTTTGAATGGCTGCTTTCCCCACCATTGCAGAGGACAAGGGGTAAATCCTGCTCTCCATGACCTAAATGGCTTCAATACTGATTTTTCTTCCTCTTTATACCAACCCAGACCATATTTTAAAGGATGTCATGACCTTATAAATAGAATGCTGTATTTATGCACATAATATTTATGTGCAAATATATGATCATGGGGCATTTATATATCTTTTTATATATTTATTTATATAATATACATACATATACATTTATATGTCTTCTCTAGGCTTCAGTTTACTCATCTGAAAAAGGAGTATAAAATAGCACCACAGGAGAAAAATTAGTGGATTTAAAGACAAATTGCCCCACTCCCATTTACTCTTTGACCCAAGACTATGAAAACTTCCCTGGGTCTCAGTTCCTCATCTTTAAAATGGGAGTGTCAGACAAGATCTGTAGATCTATAGTCCTATGTTCCTTTGAATACTTATAATATCTATTTCACAGAATTGTGACATAAATTTAAAGCTAGAAGTGACCTCAGAGGCCAACTAGTAATAACTATATAGCTAGTAATAACCATTATAGCTATAATAACTATATATATAGTAATAACTATATAATTATATAGTAATAACTAATAGCTATATAGCTATATATAATACCATATATGTACCAGTCACTCTATAAGTGCTTTAAAACTATCATTCTCATTAGATCTTCACAACAACCCTGGGAGGTAGATGGTATTATTAATCCCATTTTACAGATGAAGTAAATAGTTTAAAATGACTTGTCCAAGGTCACATAGTTAGCAAGTATCTGAAGCTAAATTTGAACTCAGATTTTCCTGGTCCAGAGCCAACACTCCATCCCACTATGCCAACCAGTCCAACTGACTAAAATCACTCATTTCAAAGACCTGTCAAAACATGAACATCAAAAAAGATAATATTTGCAAAGCACTTTGCAAAATATAAGGCACTATATAAATACTAGCTTTTATTAGCCAATGTTAAAAATTATGATGAACAGAAGAGAAAAAAGTAATTTAATAACTCACACTGAAGATGTTTCTTCATTTATTCAATAAATATTGCTATCTCTTGTTTTACGTGTCAGGCATGAGGCAGCCCTTGGACTCAAAGAGATGAGTTACAGTTCTGCTATATACTTGGCTATGTGGCCCTGAGCAAGTCAATTCATGCATCAGACAAAATTCAAAAATTCTAAATCACAGGTTGGTTGCTGTTGGTAGAAGGTACTTTTTCATTTGAGATTCTCTATACTAATGAAAGCCTTCATATGGTACATAGCAGGTGGTTAATAAATGTTTATTAAATTGAAATAAAATCATACATGAGGTCCCAAAAAATGCAAGACATGAGGCAGGATATCATAGTGGTAAGAAAACTGACCTTCAAGTGATGAAAATCTTGGTTTAAGTCTTGTCTTTGATTCATACTAGCTGTGAAATCATAAGTAGTTCTTTTTACCTAAGAGAACTCTTTAAAATTGGAACATCCAAAAAAATTGCCAATCAATCTCCAGGAGAGAGAGCGTCTACATCAAAGACTTCCCATGATGAAGAAATTTTATGTCTGGTGTGTTTTTCTACCTTCAAATCACTGAGGAAGAGAAAGAGAAATACAACACAAGATGCTGCCTTCAAAGAGCTTTCACTCTACTAAGAATGATAAAGTAGCTATAATGCAAAATAAGCCAAGAGAAGTACAAAGATGATTAGGGAGTGTTCCAAGGAAAAGAAATCATTTCTCCACAGAGAAATCATGGAGGAAATAGCATCTGAGATGGGTGAGATTTCAGCATCCTCGAGATTAAGGGAGAACAGAAAAAGGGGGGAAATTTTAGTTATAGGTACTTCTACTCCACTGAGGATAGAGCTTATCTCGTATTGTCTTTTTCTCCCTTTTAAACTACAAATGAGAAGCAACCTCATGTTGTGGCTGGAATGCTAGACGTGGAGTTAGAATGACCTGGTTTGAGATTCCACCTCTGAAACTTTCTACCTGTGTGCCAAGAATACCCTGAAGCCAATTAGAACCTGCTGGTGATGATCAGTTGTTAAATTTTCAGTGAATATTTACATCTTCTAAATCAACAAACACAAATCTGTGTAATTCATTGCTTTGCTGATTACCTAGACTTAAGAAAGTGATCAAGAAATTGTTAATAATTCAGATTCAATTTAAAAGCATGTCCTGTGTACATTTTTCACCCAGAGAATGGGGGAATGGTGAGGAGAGAAGAGCAAACACTTACCAACACAGCGTGTGTGAGCCTGAAGAAATCACTTCATTTCTCTGGGTCTCAGTTTCTTCATCTGCCAAATGGGGATAGTAATACCTGTAATATATAGGATTGTTTCACGTCTGAAATAACCTGCTTTACAGAAGGCTCTCTGCAAATATTAAAGGACTGAATGGCACATTTAGTATTATGCTAAGTGAAACTGACCTCCAGCAACGGCCACTACGGTACAATCCAAGGACATGGGAAATGCAAAGCACCCAGAAAAAGCTAAAGGAAAAAGTCTTAAAAATCAGCCTCAAAATAACCATGCTCCTCCAGGCTACGGTCTGGATACTCTACAGGGTCTTCATTTGGGGATGCTTATTATTCATTTTTTCATATTTTGAATACACCCAACACTTATTAGCCCAGAGGCACATTTACAAGCATTGAGGACTGGGGATATGTAGTGAGAAGAGGGAGAGAGTGAAAAGGGGAGCAAATATAAGAAAATTGTAATATCTATTTAATTCTGGCAAAGATTTGTTTTATTTATTTATTTTTTGATTGATACAGCTGGGTCCATCATAAGCCCCCAGGCACACTTACATCAATTAAAAACACAGATAGAAGTAGAATGCTGAATACAAACAAAATCAACAATTAATGGACTATCTCCCCCTCCCTTCTATAAAAGAATTTTCCCCAGAACCTTCAAATCATTTCTCACCCACCAAACCCCTCGGGCAAAAGGCTAGGTTAACAGATGGTTAAGCAAGGCTAAGAGAAGAGAATACAACATTAATACAATAGAGGGAAAGTCAAAAGAAAGACTGGGGCAAGCTTGATAATGAACTTCCAAGAGAGACCTGCAGATAGAGAAGCCGGGCTGAAAGCACAGATAACAGGGATCTGAAGAAGGTGACCTTACCAGGGGAGTCCTAATGAGAAGGCCTGGGACCCACAAGCTCAAAATGGGAGGGAAAAGCCAGAAGGCATAAATTGATGTTGGCTTGTTAGCAGGGAGGCACTGAGAGAGAGAAAAATCTGAATTAGTGAAAAGACTCAATTATGACAGATTTGTTAAAATTCAAGTTTCTTATTTCCTGTCCCTTAGAGTAAATAAAACAGGTTAACAGAACTTTGCCTAGAATTGATCCTAGGAGTATTTGTTTTGCATAGATAGAAAAAAAAAAATCAGAATCAGTGAACACCTTAAAGTGGAAAGAATACTGATTTGGAGCCAAAACAGGACTTTAACCCTGAGTCAGCTTCTCTCATACTATATGAGATTTTGTAAGCAAATTCCTTAACCTCTCAGAGCCCCAGAGGGGTCTTCTGCAAACTCTATAAAAAGAGGGCTCTTTTGTAAAATGCGGTCTGAGTTCAAAAATCTTATGAACTGTGAATTGGACTTTGAATTAAAATATGTGGATTTGAATCCTGCTGCTATAATTCATTAGTCACCTATTTTTAAATAAGAGATTTGATCCTGAACTTTAGTATTCCCCATGGGGGGAGGCGGACGAGTTAATGATAACTGTACTATCTAATTCATAGGATTACTGTGAGGCAAGTGCTTCATAAATGTTGAAGTATTGGCTGTAAGACTCTTGGCAGGTCACTTTAACCTCTCGTTATTCTAGGCAATTCTCTAAGAATAAGTTGTAGGGAAGATACTGACTTGAACTGGACTTTCCTCATCTAGGAATTTTCTCTAACAAAGATAATCAATCAAACAAGATTTATTAAGCACCCATCACATGACAGCCATTATGCTAAGCACTGGAAATACAAAAAGAAGCAAAAGATGTCCCTGCCCTTGAGGAGCTTATAATCAAATGAAGAAGATAACATGCAAACAAATATATATATATATATAGATAGATAGATAGATAGATAGATATAGATATATATGAAGCAAGGTGTATGTAGGAGAAAAAAAGGACTAAAAGAGGAAAAGCATTTAAATTAAAAGAGGTTAGGGAAACTTTTTTTTAGAAAGTGGGATTTCAGTTGGGACTTAAAAGAGCTAGGGAAGTCAGTAGATGGAATAAAGGAAGGAGAGCATTCCAGGCATGGGGAATATCCAGAAAAAAATTTCTGGAAGTATTCAAATCTTTTGGGAGGTGGGGTGGATCCAAAATGGCAGAGAGAAACCAAGAATTTGCCTGAGCTATCCCCACTATCCCTCAAAAGCAATGTTAAATCAAGTCTTTAAATGGATTCTAGAATGACAAAATCTACTAAAAAATAGAAAGAATTTTCCTGTTTAAGGTAACTTAAAAGGACTTTAGAAAAGGTCTGTGACTCACTTGGGGGGAAGGAAACTGCAGGTGGTGTTCCTGCAAGCTAGTGAGAGATTCTTAACCACAGCACAGATCACCAACCAAAGTCCCTTTGTCCTTACACAACCGGCTAGTGGCACAGCAGACCATCAGTGGAGCCTCTAGTCCCAGCACAGAAGGCAAATTGCCAGATGCAGAAACCAAGCAACAACAGGGCCAACAAAGCCAGTTTACCCCAGATTTGTGATCAGGCCACCAGCGCTAAGGTCCTAGCACTCAAAACTAGTGATTAAGTCTCTGGCCCCCAGCATAAGAAGCTTGGGATAGTACCCCCTGTACCTAGGAGCACAGCTCAACTTTAAAAGCCACAAAATAGACCCCCCCCAAAGTAAGCAAGAAACACAGAAGAACCATGACCATAGAAAGTGGCTTTGGTGACGGAGAAGATCAAAACACCAATGGAGAAAAGTACAAGATCAACCTACAAAACCTCAAGGGAGATCTAAATTGGTCTTAAGCCTTAAAGGCCTTCTTGGAAGAGCCCAAAAAAAGATTTTAAAAGTCAAATAAGAGAGGTAGAAGAAAATCCCCAGAGGAAAGCTGGATTTTCTTATTCAAGGAATTGTCAATAGGTTAGTGACTCTGGATCCAAGAATATGTGTTGAGGAATCAGGTATAAGAAGATGGAAAGAAAATACAGAGCCATATTATGAAGGGCCTTGAATGCCAAACAGAACATTTTGTATTTCCTCCTAAATGCAGTAGGAAATACTGGAGTTTACTAATGTCACTGTAAAATGGAGATCTTAATAACATCTATCTCTCAGAGTTGTAATGAAGATCAAACGAGATAACAAAGATAAAGTATTTTACAAAACTTAAAGTGTTGTATAAATGTTAGCTAGTAGAGGTGAGAGAAAGAGCAATGAAGAAAATAAGTTTTGGGAATGAGATGGACCTAGGAATGAAGATTTATATTTATTTATATAGGCCCAAAAGAGCAAAATGTTGGGAGCTGGAAGAAATGGGAGAATTCTTAGGTAGTTTTTAGAGGAAAACAACTCACCATAGTGTTAATTTGGAAGTAAGGGAAACTAAAGTAGGAAAGATGAATTGAAATAAAATAGGGGATGGCCAAGAAAGCATAAGTCAGAATAAGAGTAAAGAATGGAAGGAGCAGGAGAGTAAAAGAGCTAGGAGAGAAGATTGGAAACTGAGACCGTGATTTTCAAAGTTCCAGCTTCATGCTCCTGATGAAGTTTCAAGAGATGACTTTGATCCTGCCATTCTATAATGGAAATGGACCGATAATTTTATCCACAAACACCAATCACCTATCATTTACTTAGTATTTGCAATGTACCAAGCAATTTGCTAGGCCCTTTGGATAAAAGTAACACTGTCTCCACTCTCAGGAAATTATATTTTAGTGAAGAGCAGAGAACAAGCTCACAGATAAATAAAAATAGGATCCCTGAAAGTACAGAGAAGTTGAGGAATAGGAGATCAGAAAGAATGCCCCGTCCTGAATATATCCTGCAGTATTGAGACTAGTTCTAGGTATTTTAGGAAACAGTGATGAGTGATAGTATTGAGAAATGGACAATTGGAGAGGCCTTTGGAATCACTTTATTTGAGGAACTGGGGATATTTATCTGAGAAGAAAAGACTTAGTGGGAATATAGTAACTGTCTTCAAGTATTTTAAGGGCTTTCATTTGGAAAATAAATTAGACTAGTATTTCATCACAGAGGGAAGATCTAGGAATAGTGTGTGGAAGTTGGAAAGGGTACAAATTTAGCCTCAACATAAAGAACTTTTGAACAATTAGAACTAGCCCAGAAAAGAGCAGACTTTTCTAGGGAGTAGTGGATTCTTCCTCACTAGAGATCTGTCGGCAAAGATTCTCTGACCATTTCTTGGCCAGGAAGTAATAGGGTTATTGGTTTAGAACAAGAAAGAATCTTCAGAGCCATCAAATCCAATCACTTCTTTTTTTACAAATGAGGAAACTGGCCCAAAGAGCTTAAGTGAGATATTATATAAAGCACTTTGCAAAACTGATAAAAGCTTATAAAGGCAAAGCATGATTGACCATCACCACCATCATTATTGTAATTATTAATATTAATTATCAATTATCATTCTAAGACCACACAGAAATAAAGTGACAGGCAGGATCTGAACCCCGATCCTTTTACTCTGAATCCATATTCTTTCCTTTTACTCTACACCTTATACCGTATCATACTTACTTTTTCAAGTATACAGTCGACTGGATGACTTCTGAGGTCCCTTCTAATCCTGACATTCTTTGATTTTGTAAATACTGAAATCTTCACCTATGAACCAATTATTGAGCCTTTGAAAAAGTTGGAAGGATTACTTAGAGTTGGTAAGTGGTTATTTTGTTATTGTCCTTCATTCTCAAAGAAGATCAAAATACATCACCATGTTGGAGTGAAGCACAAAGAAAGGGAAAAGAGTTGTATGCATGGACTTCATAGCTCTTTTCATGTATTTTATATATATATATATATATATATATATATACATATATATATATATATATATATATCTGTGTGTGTGTAAAAATAGGTATATATTATATATACATATGTGTATTAATACTTGATGCAATTTAAAATTAAATTTGGAAGAAAAAACAGAATTATAAATACAATTATATTTATTATTATATATTATATTATAATATTCTATATATAATTATAATTGTTGTGTTTGTCTTTGTTCCTCTATTAGAACGAAAAATTTCATGAGGACAGAAAATTTGCTTTATCTATATTTCATATCTGACCAAGCACCAAATCACAGAATCTAAGAGCTAGAAGAGATCTTAGTAGCCATGTAGTCCAACACATACACAGAAGGGCCCACCATAATATCTCTATCAGGTCTCCTAGTTTCTGCTTTAAGGCCTCAAAGGATGGAGAATCTGCTCCTTCTCTAGATAATCCTACTTATGTCTGGACTGCTCAAATTGTTAGACATTTCCTTGGATTCCAAATCCAAATCTGCCTCTTTTCAACTTCCCCTCATTTCTCCTAGTTTGCTCTCTCGGAGTAATCAGAACAAGTCTAGTAACTCTTCCACAGATTTGAAATGTTTGACCTCCAAATATTCAAAGACAACTATTATCTCCCCTCCCCCCAAGTCTTCTTTTAGCCAGGTTTAAATGCCCCTATCCTTCAACCTATCCTCACATAACATGGACTTAAAAGTCCTTCACTATCTTGGTTGACTTTCTCTGAATACTCTGCAGATTATCAATGCCTTTCTTGGAAAAATATTCTTCTTCTTCCTTCTGTGTGACTCATTTATATAATATTTAATTTGAGGATAAACACAAGTAAGCTTTTCTCTCCCTCCCCAACATGTTTTAGTTTAAAGTTTTGATTAGATTTGAGACATCAGCAAAATGCAATCTTCTCAGCCTTTGTTAGATATACTTTAAATTTGGCCAGGAATCTGTGAATCCTATATTGTAAGTCAGAATTTAGAAAACCAAATCCCATTCTCAGATGTCATCTTTTAGCCCGTTGTAGTATTCCCAGATACCTTTATTTTCTTCTGTATCCCTCACCTTTAATGGAGAAAAGAAAAACCACCTGTGCTCCTTTGATCTTTAGTTCTTTACCCAAGGCTTGAGTCATTGGCAAGGAAATGAAGTGTCATTTGTGACCATGTACATTTCAAGAAGTAGGCTATTATTATCTCTTTGGATAAATTTTCAAATTCTCTGACATATAGTAGAGGCAACAGACCTCAGGGGCCTCAGTATCCTCTGACCAGAGGATCACCAATTATTACTCCTCTTCTCTTGCCCCTACATAACTTTTGTGCCTCAACTGTGTTCATCCTTTATAGAACAATCCCTTTCTTCCATTGTAGAGCACTTCATTCTTACCATTTCAGGAAAGAGTCTTGAAATTACATTTAAGCTCTCATTGCACAGCTATCCCTCTTTTCTTCAATTTCTCCCAAATTTTAGGCAAGCTTCTCCTCCCTACTTCACTAGTACAAATTCCTTCAAGGCAAATAATTTCCCTCTCCTTATTCAAATCAAGTTTTTCTCTTTCCTCACAACCTTTTCCCCATGGAAAATAGAAGCTATTGACTTCTGAATTTAAGTCACCAGGAAAGAGAAGGTTCTGCTCAGGGCTTTGTGCATATATGCATTTAATAAATAGTTCTTGAACTTGAACTTTCCATTTTATGGAAATGTTTCACATAATTTCACATGTGGTTTCTTAATTATGGATGGGGATAAAGGAGAGAACCTAGAATTCAAAAATCTTAAAAATTGTTTTGAATGTAACTGGGGAAAAATATTAAATTAAAAAATAAAGCAAATCCTAAAAAAATAAATAGTTGTTGAATAAATAAATACATGAATGACTCCTAGGATTCAGGAAACAAGGAGACAAGAATCTAGAATAAGAGAGGCAGGTGAAGTAGAAAATGAAACTTTGAATAAGAGGAAAAATGACTTATTATAAGCATGTAGGTAGCAGAATCATCACATCCAACCCCTTTTATAGGACTGAGGGAATCATAGCTTCACAGCTGAAAGGGACCATAGATGTTATAAATTCAAACTTCCCATTCTACAAAAGGGAAAACTGAGGGCCAAAAAGTTTTTAGGTGACTCGCCCTGTGTTACTCATCTAGAAAGAGATAGAATCAGGATTTGAATCCAGATCCTCTGCCTCTAGATCCATCTTGCAAAAAAGAGCACTTGGAACATGCCTTGAATCCCCACATCTCTTACCTAATTGTCTGAAAAGTGGGTTCTAAAGATCTGTACATAACACCCTCACCAAATAAAATCTAGCCACCTTAAAAAGGAAGGAGTCATTCAGGCAAGGAAACAGGGGGCCAGAAAATACTAAACATGTGGCAGAAAGGGGCCATTTAGAAAGGAAGAATGAATTGAGTTGCTGGTAGTTAGCATTTAGGGCTGAGCATAAGTAATGAGACTTCGTGAATCTGTTGCTTGCTCTCTCCTCTCCACTTCCAATCTCTTATTCCCTCCACCAATTCCCGAACTAAAGAGTTGTAAACCTTTAATTAAAAAAGGCCTAAAGAAGAGATTATGCTAAGTAAGGAAAACGTTCACTGCATTATCTTTTTATGATATGCTTCTTCTTTTTCACTGTGAGAAGCATGTCTTTGAAAGGAGAGTCCCCTGAGTCACGAACAGCACCTAAAGATAGGGAAATAGAGAAGGGAAGATCTGCAGAAAACTAGGGTTGAGTTGAATGTTGATGGCAGCCAGGAGACAGAGGTGAGGAGAGAGATCATTCCAGATGTGGGGGATGAAAAGGGTGGAAGAGGAGGAACAGCAAGGGAAAAGACCCAGAACTTCCAGATGGACCATTTTGTTTGATAAACAGCAAGACTAGCCTTACTGGTGAAATGACAGAGCATTAAGGACAAAAAGACTGGAAATTAGGAAGGGGGGTGGATTAGAAATAGTTTTAAAAGTCAGAGGAATTTTATATTTGATCTTGAAGGTCCTAGGGAATTTATTGAGTTGAGGGGTATCATGGTTAGACCTGGATTTAGCAAAGATCATTTTGGAAGCTGATTGGACAAAGGACAGGAGAAGAAAGAGACATTTCAGGGATGCTGTTGTATCAGGCTATTATGACAATCCAGGAATTAGAGGATAGTTTCTACTTAAGGAAGCTGAGTGGTCCAGTAGATAAAGCAATGAATTTCATGTCAAAAAGATTTGAGCTCAACTTCTGCCTTTGACATTTACTAACTGTATATCACTAGACAAGTCACTTGAGTGCTCTCTGCTTCAATATCCTCATATATAAAATTAGGACAATAGCATCTACCTCTTAGGGTCCTTGTGAAGATGAAATGAGATAATATTTGTAAAGCATTTTGCAAAACTTAAATCACTCTGTTGATGCTAGCTATTATTTAGGGTCAAAATTATATACTTTGCCAACTGGCTAAGGGTTAATATGAAAAGGAAGGAACAAAAAGGAATAAGAATTTATCTCATGACTACTTTGTGGCATGCACTGTGCTAAGCACTTTTTACAAATATTATCTCATTTGATGTTCAGGACAACACTGAGAGGCAGTATTTTTATAGTTCAGAAACCTAAGGCAAATACTTTAAGTGACTTGCCCAGGGTCACACAGCTAGTAAGTGTCTGAGATCAGTTTTGAATGTAGATCTTCTTGAGTTCAGGCCCTTCACTGTATCCACTGAATCCCAAGCTGTGAAAAGGTGAATCACTTGCTTATTGGGTAACTTACTATTGTAAACTTGAAAACACCTTAAATTTTTTATTGTATATACATTTGCATACATGTATATATATCCATATATCCATACATATGTTACCTAATGTATAAATATATGTATATGTATATACACACACACATATATTTGTATACTAATTCCTTAAAGAAAAACAATAGAAAAAAAAAGAAGAAATGTATCATTTTCAGATAGCAGATCCAAAGAGAAAGAAAAATGACCACATCCTCTCCTAGACCTTAACCTAAGAAGTGGTAGCCAAAAGCTAGGAGGAAGTACCAGCAATAAAGCCTGGGGCTTGTTAGTGCAAAATGATTGACATTTCTAGGGTTATGGGATATGCCCTTGAAACAGAGACCTTAGAAAAAGGTTGTATGTAGTTTTCTTGCATGAAGATAGAAAAGGAAAGACATGTCTTTCATAAAATAATCAGTCTAGTAAAATTACAGTTCAGAGAGATGCTCACAAGAAAAAAAAAACCAGAAAAAAGGTCTCAGTGAGAAGAGGGACTATTTTGCTTAACTGAGTTGAATCCAGCCTCAGATGTTAAGACATATAACTCCAAGTCTCATTTGCCTCATCTGTAAAATAGAGACAATAACAGTTCCTGTACCCCAGGGTTGTTATAATGATAAAATGAGATAATATCTGTAAAGTTTTTTATAAACCTTATGGCTCTATACAAATTCTAGCTAGCATTGGTAATAGTTGTAATAACAGAAGCAATAGAAGTAAGAGTAATAAGCAGTAATAGTACTTGTAACAGTAACAGCAGTACTAGTAATAATATTAATAGTAATAGTAGTAGTAAATAATAGTACTAACAATAGCATTAGCAATAGTAGGCGCAACAACAGCAATAGTAACAGTAGCAGTGAATAATAAAGTAGCACCAGTAGCAGTAATAGTAGTAGTAAAAGTAGAAATAATAATAGTAGTACCAGAAGCAGTAGTGGTAAATAACATTAATGGTAGTAGCAGTAAATAACTGTAAGAGCAGCAACAGTAGTAATAGTAGTTGTAGTAAGACAGCAGTAGCAGCACAGTTAGTAATAGTAAGTAATATTAATGATAATTGTAAGTTATAGTAGGACCAACAGCAGCAGCAACAATAGTAGAAGTAGCAATAGAAGCTGCATCAGTAGTAATAATAATTGTAGTGGTTCAGCAGCAGCAGCACCAGTAGTAATAATAGTAGTAATACCCCTAGCACTTAGCAAAGTGTTGGGCACAGTCATTGCTTAATAAGAACCTTTCCATTGCATTTCAGTCATGGAGCATGAAAGGCTTCTGTTATGACAAGTAGGTCCATTGTGAGGGGACAAGGTGCCATTTTGTCTGACCTCAAAAAGAAAGAAGTTCTCGACTCCTATTTAGCTCAATCTTTTCTGTCAAGGAGAATGATATTCAGCCTGAAAAGGATGGAACAAAAGTGGAGAAGAGGGAATTGAAGCCCAAAATAGGTGAGATAATAAGAGCTGCTCTAAATGAGGTCAAGCCACCTGGCATGGAAAAACTACACTCCAGAGAATTAAAATAACTTTAAAGTTATTGAACTGGTGGCATATGAGCAGTTGGAAAAGGAGGCAATGATCACTGAAGGTGGTCAAATTGAGGGCAGCTGACCACTTGTGGAGGACATTGAAGAGAGAATTCACACACTGGATAGATTCCAACACTCATGTTTTAATGTTTATAAGTCTACAAACACATTCTTTCCAGTCCTGTGGAATGCATTCAATTCAGAGCAAATAAACACAATCCCAGTATTTTTATGATCTAGAAAAAATAATTACAATTCTTGGATACCATCTATATGCCCAATAATCACTTCTTACATCATTTTTTTTCTATTCCAAAGTTCCAGACTTCAACTAGAAGATAATTATTAACATTAGTGCATTTATATCATGCTTTAAAGTTTGGAAAGTGCTTTGCAAATAGTATCTCACTTTATCTTCATAACTCTAAGAGGTACTTACTATTATTGTTTCCATTTTACAGAGGAGTTAAGATGAATCTGGATGAGGTTAACTGCCTTGCTTAAGATTACATCATTATTAAGAGCCCAAGGCAGGATTTGAAATTGGTTCTTTCTGAAGAAATCTATTGTTCTTATCTATTGTGCCATCTAGCTGTCCAGGAAAAAAAATGAAAGCACTATCTATACCACTCTTAAGTCCTTCACTTTCCTAGCAAGGATTTGCCATTTGCTATGGACACTTTCCAGATTTCTTCATTTATGATACACCATATGAATGACATGTGTCCTTAGAAATTGGCGACTTTAATGAATCCTATCAGCTTTTCATCATATCCCAGATGCCAGCTCAAGGAAGGCAGCATAATTCCTTACTTCTAGAATTAGCAACAGGTCCTTAGCTCCTTTGCTAGTTAAAGTGAGAATCCATTTGGCAGCAATATAAAGAAAATCTCCACTTGGGTGTTCCCATGACACTTCACAATCGAGCTCCAACCTGATACCACTTTCCCCTCAAGCCAACAGTGTTTACACCTATTCCATTTCTATGAACAGTAACACAATTCTTTCAGCTTAAAAAGTCTCTCATGTTAGAAAGTCTAGTATGCCAGGTTACAAAGTTTGGAATCATTCTTAACCCTCCTGTGATCTTCAAGGCAAAGAAAACTAGTCCTGGAATCAGAAAAACCTGACTACAAATTCAGCCTCAGACATTTATTAGTTGTGTCACCTTGAAACTCACTTAACCTCTGTCAGCTTCAGTTTCCACGTCCATTTACAGATAATAATAGCCCCTATCTTCTTACTATTTCATATATTAGTCATGTTGCTCCAACTAGACCATCAACTAAGGAAAAGACATTATATTTTACGTTTAATTTATTGTAAAAACATTATAATGACATATACAATAACATTTAATGTGTAATATATAGCATATGATACGTTGTAGTAATCCATTATAATTATGATTGATACTTATACAGTGCTTTAAAATCTTCAAAATGACTTTCATATGTTATCTCATAGAATCATAGATTTAGAGGTAGAAGGAACCTTAGCAGTTCCAATTTGTTCCAAGAGAATCAAGCGAAAGTTATAGAGAGGTAATTTTGCACTGGATGTCAGAAAAACTTCCTAGCAATTGGAGCTGTCTCAGATGGAATAAGTTGGTGAGAGGGTAGGGAGGGGATTGTCTTTCATTGAAGGAATTTAATCAAAATTGGATGTCAAGTTTTTTTGATCGGGTGTAGTGAGAATTCCTATGTAGAGTTTGGATGAGACTTTGTGATTATTGGAAACCTTCTCCAATTCTAAGATTCCTTGATGGTTTAATTTCTGTCCTTATATCACCATGACTTGGTATGGTGCCTTACACACAGTAGGCACAAAATAATTGTTCGTTAAATTGAATCACTGAACTACATTCCAAAGAAATTACCACAAAGGTCCTTGAAGACTAAGGGAGGCTTTGGGGCAAAAGCAGAGTGCATTCTGATTGCATATTTAACTCTTCAGGAAAGTTCAAATACAATCTGTGGGTTAGCGCATTTTAATTACAGAGGTTCCATGATAAAATGGCTTCTCAGAAAAAGTGATTTAAGTGCTTGTTTGTTAATTGGTTTTTCTTCCAATGCCAAATACATTAAAAGGTTGTCGTATTTTAAATTTAGTGCAATTATGTATAAATTCAGAAGAAGAGTGTATGTCGTGTAATTTTTTGGCCCTTGTTTTCTTAGAGATTATTCTTCCTAATTATTTCCATCCAAATTTATATTCACAGAATATTGCAAAAAGCCTCAGAGACTGTGTGTCATCTGGTAAAAGAGGCAGCCTAGTCAGGTGGCTAATGGAGAAATCAGTATAGGTATAAGTAGTAAAGCTAAATTCCCTGGTGCTCCAGGTAAAAATCTACAATGACCTTCTCCCACTGCCACATTACAATAGGAGATAGATTTACTATTAATGTCCCACTGTGATGGAGATAGAAAAGAAATGGAATAAAGAGTAAACAACAGAGCATGTGGTAAAATAATAATAATAATAATAAAGCCTTGTAAGGATGTCTATAGGGCAAGAACCCACACAGCAGGTGAGCAGAGTTTTTACTTACCTCCAGGTGGGCAAGCTTTGAGAACAGCAGCCCCTTAAATCCAATGACTAAGTCCATACTCACTTACAGAGTCATGTATTTGCTCCCTGGGTAGTCAATAAACATTCATTGAATTAGATGGAAACTTTCAGAACCTGACTTAAGTTTGGACCAGGTCATGAATGTTGACTACACTGAAATTAATGTGAGACAGAGTAGCTTTTGATAGGGCCTGAATCCAACCATAGATTGTCTGGAAGATTGTCTCTATAAGATTCGATGATATTATCTTAGCCATGAGAAACTTGCATGCAAGGAGGGACAAAATAAGTGTTGAAAATAGTGCTTGGGAAATAGCAAATGCTAACTGAATACTTTTTGTGTAGCTTATCCACAGACAAATACATATAAGGCAAAATATATATTATATGTAAGATAAAATACATATAAGCTATGATTTTGGTCAGTTTCTGGAATGCAAGTAGCAATCTGTGGATAGTTGCAGAAATTCTGGAAGAAGTTCACTTCTACCCCAGATCTTTAGTGTTGCTAAGTAAAGCTTTTAGGTAATCCATATGTACTGGGTGTTTATTTCCAAAAGCATAATGAGGATTTAAAAGAATGTACTCATTCCAATGCAAATAAGCAGTGTACTTTGAGTTACCAATCAAGAGGGAAGAAAAGACAGTCAAAAATATTGATTTGACCTGAAGGGCTCTTGCTGTGCTAGCTGCTGAGATTGTGGGTATGACTCACAAAAGAGCTGAAATAGCTGAAGCTATGGGCTTAATTAAATTCATAAAAAAGTAACATGGAACTCATGAATAGGAAAAAAACTGCCAAGAAACTGCAACTCATCCAAGAAAACAGACTAGTAGCTATCAGCATTTCTCTAAAATACAGTAACTGAAAGCTTTGGATGCGGAGATTTTGTCCCCCAACTTTGACAAAACTCTATGAGTGTAAGGTTTGTTTTGGTTTTGGTTTTGGTTTTTTAAGTTTAAATATGTTTCCCCTCATCTCTTTCACTAGTGTTGTGAGATTTCATGAAATATGTAGGGACTTTACTTTGGTATTCTATTTAATTAAATTCTTTTGTTTTGAAATAATGTATCCCATATATGGCTTATGTGTAAACATTAGTATCAACCAGCATTTCTCCACAACAGGAGATGGACTCATCCTTCCTCCTTCTTAGAAATTAGTTTCATTTAAAAGAAAATAAAGTTCTCTTAGGAGCCAATTGGTACTTGTTTCCTAGATACAGTATCTTAGTCAGCTAAGAGCATAAAAAGTCCCATTCATGTGCAGTCAAGGGCCCCTTCAATTTCACCATCTCCTAGTCCCTGATGTTTCCATATAGAAATGAGAGGGCCTACATGCGGAGAACTTAATTGCCATTATATTCTTGTTGCATATTTTTGCCATGTTAAAGTGCGAGATGGCAAAATGCATAGAGTACCTGGTCTGGAGCCAAGAAAATTCATTTTACTGAATTCAAATTCAGGCTGTGTGACCCTAGACAAGTCATTTCACTTTTTGCCCCTGTTTTCTCATATTTAAAGTGAGGTAAAGAAGGAAATGGCAAACCCCTGCAGTATCTTTGCCAAGATGGGGAAATGGAGTCATGGAGACTTAGACGTGGCTGAACAGCAACCACAAAGAGTCTTTTTGTTAATAGTTCAAGGACTTTTGAGTGCCTCATTTTGTCACAACATAGAACCTGAAATTAGAGAGTTTTGGTGATAGAAACAATTCTAACACTTGCCTTGGTTATAGCAATTTATTTATTTATTTATTTATGCCTATCAACTCTTTTTTTTATTATAGCTTTTTATTTACAAAACATATGCATGGGTAATTTTCTCAATATTGACCTTTGAAAAACCTTCTGTTCCAAAATTCCCCTCCTTTCCCCCATCCCCTTCCCTAGATAGCAGGTAGTCCAAGACATGTTAAATGTTAAAATATATGTCAAATCCAATATATGAATACATATTTATACAGTTATCTTGTTGCACAAGAAAAATCAGATCTAGAAAGAAAAAAAAACTGAGGAGGAAAATGAAAATGCAAACAAACAATAACAGAAAGAGTGAAAATGCTATGTTGTAGTCCACATTCAGTTCCCAAAGTCCTCTCTCTGTGTATAGATGGCTCTCTTCATTACTGAACAACTGGAACTAGTTTGAATCATCTCATTGTTGAGGAGGGCCACATCGATCAGAACTGATCATCATATAGTCTTGTTGCTGTGTATAATGATCTCCTGGTTCTGCTCATTTCACTTAACATCAATTCATGTAAGTCTCTCCAGGTCTCTCTGAAATCATCCTGTTGATCATTTCTTACAGAATAATATTCCAAGTTATAGCAGTTTAGAATGAGATAAGATGGACTTGTTGACTGATTGATTTTGGGTAAGAGCACTGAAAATACATGAGATGGGGGTGATCCCATGGCAGAGCACTGCTTGACTTCTGGTCACAAAGGCCTTTCTGATTATATATGGACAGTTCTCTCTATGGGATGTCAGGTTCCCACTCAGAATGATTAATTCAATAGGTACTAGAGGAGGAGGCTGTTTGGGAGAGTAAAGAGAATGCCATGTTCAGCATTTCCTCTTTGTTGCTGACCATTCTGCATTCTGACAGTTGGATTGTCAGCAAAGTAAGAATGAAAGTAAGTTGGGCCAGCTAGAGAACTCTGGGTTTTCTAGGATCATACAACAAAGCCAAGAAGTAGCTTGGAATTGGTGGCCATGCAAGTGATGGGGCTGGGGATTGATGAGCCCCAGACTGGATCCCATCCAGAGGATCAGGAGCCATTTGATTTGAGAGTAATGATGACATAGGAGAAGACAATATTCAGAATAGATATTTAGGAATTCCCAATTATAGTAAGAAAATTCCAGGGTTATTCTATCATTTGCTCTGTGAGAAAGAGCCCTGAAGGAGCAAGAAGTAGGTGGACCATCTCCAATAAGAAGTTCAAAAAGAAACCTGATGAGTTTCTGGAACAAATGGCTCTTTAGGATGTGGTCTAATGGAACCAATGTGGAGCTGGCTCTCCACAGCTAATTTTCATAGGCTTAAATCTCTTAAAATTTACTGTTACAGAATCAATTAAATTTGTTAGAGTTTTCAGATAGGGAATGCTATTTTTCCTTTTCTTAGGTGTCTAAAACAGGAAGTTGAGATGAGAAATTATTTGCACTTGACCTTATAATGATGAATTCCCATCACAATCAGCTCCCTAATGGGGATATATAAGAGAGAGGATGAATTTCTGAAGGAGATGAAGTTGATAGCATTGGATTTACAAAACCTACCACAGACTGCCCCACCCTATGCTCAGACTGTCTCTGAGGCAATTAGATGCTCATCTCTTGGGAAGAGTTCCACCAAAATGGTTTCAGACTTTTAAAACGCATCTCTCTTGACCATCATACAGTGATACAATTATAGATTCATTACTTGGTGAGATTTGAGCAGGAGATTGATTGAATTCAATTCTGGCTTGGACAGATAGAACTGTCAGTGCAAGATGGCACTCTGGGAATAGAGAGAAGAGCCAAAGAGCTCATCTCCTTGCTAGGTAAATGGAGGACAATGACCCCCTTCTCCTAGAGGGAGGCCTAGGTATAGTTCCTAAAATATAAGATGGATTTTTTAAAAAAGCAATTAATGGACAGCCCCTGAATATACTAGTAAAATTGCACAGGGAAATTCAGGACCAGACACTAAGGACTTTTCAAGCCCCTCCTATGCCTAAGGTATACTCTAAAGTCCCTACCCCATTTGATCATTCAAGGGGTAATAAAGAGGAATAAAGAAGGCTGGCATGTACATGTACAAATTCTCATGTTGATTCATGTTATTTGTTACATTGCTACTAGACTGTGTTATATTGATGGACAATGGGTTCCTTTTGGACCATTTTTAGGACTTATGGACATGTATAATGTTGTATATGAAAAATTGTTTACCTCAAAGCTTATAGGAATCATTGGATTCCTGGCACATGAACTAATGGACAATGTGTAAATATGTAAATTCTCATGTTAATTCATGTTGTTTGCTACACTACTACTAGCCTGTGTTATATTGCTATGTGCTTGTGTAACTATGTGTAATGCCTCCCATAATGATGGATTTATATACTATGGGTGCTCAGTGATTGTGTAAATCCTTTCACCAACTTCTAGGATCTTACTGTAGATGGGGTCATACGGAAACTCTTAGAATGGCTCAAACCCTCCCATTGTTAACACTGTACATATTAGGTTTCAAGGTATTTGGGAAAAGTGTGAAAGATATTTCTTCTCTAGTAATGAAGATAAAAGAAAACTGGAGCATTTTGTTTTACAAGTTCCTTGTAAGAAAACTAGATAATAGCTTACAGAGAAAGACAAAGATATCATATTCATTGCTACAACTATTCCTGTCCTTATCAATATTGTAGACCAAGTAGCCCAGGCCTATAATGAATGCTCTGGGGTTATGAATCTTGATATTGCTTTTTTTCCCTCTATTCCTGTGGCTGAAACTATCAAGAGAGTTTGCTTGGGAAGTGTCTTTCTTTCCTGGGAAGGATTCCAATATCCTTGCCCAGCTTTATCTCTCAGGTTTCCTTCATGTTTCCATATTATGGTGGGCAGAATCTGCAATTGATATTCCTTCCTGAGGGCACACCACTGCTCTACTGACATAACATTGATAAAACCAGGTAAGATTGGGGTAGGAAAGGTCTAAGGTCAGATAATAACCTATATGAAGGATAAGGGGTGTGAAATCTAGCCAAAAATAATCCAGGGTCCAGTTAGCTCAATCAAGTTTTGGAAAATACAGTATGATAAAGAAGATCCACAGGATCTAAGCAAAATCCATAATAAACCATTGATACTTGCTTCTTATGATCTATGAAAAAAGCCCATACCTTATTGGACTCCAGATTTTATAGAATCCATAATCCCTACTTGAAACATGATGACCTCCATTTAAATTCAAGTCATCCACAAATCTGCCTCTTTGAAAGAAAGTCTATCATCTCTGAATCCTGCTCACTATGAAATATTCCCCAATGAAGGTCACTGCCCTTCTCCCATTTTTGAGTTCCTCCTGTACCCCCCATTTTGTGGAATAGCATTGAACAATCTGCCTTCATTCTTTTCAGGGTCCTGTTCCATATATTCAGCCCTTCTACACCATGATTCATCCTCGAATTTCCCTCAGTTGCTGATTCTATACTATTTCCTAAGAACTGGCTATGGGCTTAGTCAAGTGTTCTGGAGTCTGGAGAGGCCAGGAATAGAAAATCAAAAGATCTCATTCTTTGTTAGAACCAATGGAGAAATTTTTCTATTGCCTCTCAGTATATAAGTTTGTAAGATAGTGCAGCATCCATCTGAGACATTATATGATAAATGATCAGCTTAGAGCAATTATAAGAATGGCATACTTTGGGGAATAGGTCTAGTGCCAATATGGATATTAGAATGATGTTGTTATATTGTGCTATATGAACCTTTAAGGACAAGGTAACTAATTCTGCTCCACTGAGTACTCACCTAACCCAATATCTTTCAGGTTGTCCTGGACAAGAGGTAATCAATAGTCCTTGCTAATCAGTGCCTACATCGTTATGCATTTGATTGTTGCCTCAAGTATCCATCCTCCAAGAAGTTTTGTCTGTGACAAATGAACATCACCCCATGAAGGAAAAAGGCTTTCTTGTCTAGTGGTTTCTGGGATCCTTCACTAAGAAGATTTGCCTAATAATAATGAGCCGCTTTTTGACATAGTTCCAGCAGACTCTCCCTGAGTCTTCCTTATTCTTTCCCCACTGCAGAGTTGACTTGACTTCAAAGTTCTTGTCTTCACAGATGATTCTCTACATGTTGGAGAAGTGGTTTGAGTCATTCTTAAGTATCAGGATTTCTTTCCTCTGAGACAGTTTGCAACCTCCTTCCCATAAAGGAGAACAAGGGGTGGGATCTTTCAAAGAAACCTTGTTTTCTAATAGCATAGGGAAGGTGAAGCTTTGCTATATAAATACTCTGGATACATATTTGCTTGGAGCCAAAGGGATCCCTTAGCTTATTGGATGGTAATTCTGAGAAGTTGGTAGAAAATCCACAAATGGACCATAAAGATTTTAGATCATTGCTTTCAGGAAGTGGAGTGGGTGTTATCAGGTGGGCCAGGTTCTACTGAGAAGATAATGATATAAGAAAAGTCTTGGGTTCAACTTGGATCCCAGGATAGGTTTCATAACCTCTTAGTCACTTTACTTCAGATGATCTTGATGCGTGAAGAACTATTGACTGTGCGTGCCAGAAATTCCCAGTTCATGGAGTTTCCCTTGCTCACTGTCATTTCCTCACACCAGAAGAAATCTGTAAAGGTGTTATCACTTATGCCGTGTCTCAGATGTTCTTAGTGCTGCCAGTTCATCACCAGTACTTTGCATTAGGAAACTCACTGTAAACTGCAAAGATTGGGCATCATGAACTAGACTACTGAAATTTAAAGCTTGGTACTTCTTAAGCAGGATGGGTGAGGAGGAAGAAAAGTCAATTTTCCTGCCTTTTGTTTTCATTTTTCTTCTTTTACAATTTTGATGGATTTCATTTGTGTTATTGCCTGTTGTTGATGATGTCTTTTTCTTCTCTTTCCCCCTTTTTCACTTTGGACTTCCCGTTCCAGTAGGACTATCCGATTAAAATTCTGACTGGAATTTAAATGACAGAAGGTCCTTGCCACCAAGGGGAGATATGTGATATGACTGGAATTTACCAGAATTTCCCCCACAATGTGGGTTAGACTCATTCCTCATCCTTCCCTCATGAGACAGAAATTCGTTTTCTCTCAGAGGACACCAAATGACTCTAGGACCTGATTTGTATCTGTTTCTCTGCTACAGCTTTCCAGTCAAATAAGGGCATAAAAATTCCACCCACATGCAATCAAAGCCCTTCCAATTTGGTGGATTTCTAAATATCATGAAAATCACCATGTCCTTCATTATATGCTGTCCTGACGACCAGATGTGTTTCCATAAGGACATGAGGAGGGATGCCTCCAAAGAAGCTAATTATCAGTGTATCCAAACTGAATTGCCTTGCTGTGTTAGGATGCTCTCATTTCATCTCCACATTTAACCTGAGCTACTTGGCAGTCTATGTACAAAGATAATCTATATATTAGCATATAGCAAATGATGAATTGAACTAAATCCAGCTCAAATTATTTTCGAGAATCCACACTTAAAGGAGTCTATAAGCATCCATAGAATCATAAGATTTAGAGCCAGAAAGAACTTCAGAGATTATCTATTCTTATGAGCAACCCAAGGTCCAAAGATGAAATGACTTACCAAATGTCACCAGGGGAGTAAGTAGCAGAATCAGGATATGAACCCAGTACCTTTTTCTATAAATCCAAGGATCATGATGCTTTATTGCCACATCACTGTGTAGGATAACTGATTTAACCCTAAAGATATGACTCTGTGCCCAACTAATGGTTTTTCCCATATGAAACTCTTAAGACTTAGCTTCTTTCTCTGAAGACTGTCTGGAGGCTAATTGAGCTCTATTCATTACTAAATTGTGTATTGTTGTGCAGTCCTGGAGGTGTGTGGGGGGATTTTAGCACTGATTTCTCAAAACATTGGAATTTCCCTGATTTCTGGTGAGGTGTAGTATTTTTTCTCTGCAGTGACTTTTCTGCATTCTTCAGAGACAGCAAGCCTTGGCTATAGGAGAAATGTGTAATTTGTTTTGTTCAGTAAATCTGTCATCATTAGAGTATGGGACAGCACATGAAGTAGATTGGATACGACACTAGCGGGAATAATTTGGGAAAATATGCTAAGCAATGGAAGCGTGAACCTGATGACTGAGGAGCCTGGATCCCTGATTGTGTCATCTGTTTTTCGAGGCAACAAGGGTGCTGTGTTGTTTCCTTTTTGTTCTAGTTTTGTTTATCACTATAGCTTACACAACCATTTCATGAGGAAGGAAAAAAAAAACAAGCAACAATGTTGTTGCCTGGATCTTGTTAACAGTCAAACTCTTAGGGCACACAGCTGTTAATCACTCAACACTCTGCCATCCCTGCTCCATTCTACACTCCATTCATGCTTTCTAGATGACAATCCTCTGATTTGTCATAAAGCTCCTCCATCACCTACTAGCCATGGTCCTCTACTTCCAGATGCAGAAGGTTATTTCACTCATTCACTCCTAAGCAGGCTCATAGTTAAGTAGGATATTTTATTAGATTGGATAATGACATGGCAAAATTTAAAACAATAGATGTGCATCAAAAGAAACAAAACCTCACTCACTTTTCCAGCCCTCAGACAGAAACTCTTTTCTTCAGTTGAAGTTCAACTCTTCCCTCTCTTCCACTTCCTAACCATAGCAAAGGAGTTGATGTAAGCAAGAGAGAGGTGATTTTTTTATGTTACCTCTTCTCTCTCCAACTTTAGCAATAGAGGAGAGCATCAGTCTCCCCAGATAGAGTGCTAGGCTTTTCCCCAAGCTCGTTGCTATTTTCGTGTATCCCAGAAGATCAGGATGACAGTCAGCATCACTACCACCCCAGCTTTGCAGGTGTATTTCCTGAGGTATGATAGGGCAAGAGCAAAATGCTATACTTATTCCATTTTGAACTGTTCCTGATTCACAGAGCATGGGAGGGAAAAGGATAATAAGATTAGTTTTATATCTACCTGGCAAGAGAAAGTTGCACTCCTGTATACAAAGGTTCCCAGATTTCTTTCTGTGTATGTTTCTGCCTTTCTGTATTTCTGTCTCTTTGTCTGTGTTTCTATCTATTGCTAGCTCCTTTCTATTTTCCTTTCCTTTCTCTCTTCTCTCTCCTTTTCTACGCCTCCCTCTCCCTCTTTTCCTCTTTATCTTTCTGTCTCTTTCTCCTCTGTGTCTTTTCGTCTCTGTCTGTCTCTAATCTGTATCTGCCTGTATCTCTGTTTCAGTCTGTCTGTCTCTGTCTCTGTCTCTCTGTCTCTCTCTGTGTGTCTGTCTCTCTGTCTCTCTCTGTGTATCTATCTCTCTGTGTCTCTCTGTCTCTCTCTTTTTCTCTCTGTGTATGTGTCTTTGTCTCTTTGTCTGCATGTGTCTCTCTGTGTGTCTCTCTCTGTATCTGTGTCTGTATTTCTCTATGTGTCTCTCTCTTTGTGTGTCTCTCTGTCTGTTTCTCCTTGTCTCTCTCTCTGTCTCTCTTTGTGCCATGCTGTGATTGATCTCTGTCACCTTTGTGGAACATTTGCATCAGTCCTCTCCAAAGACTAGCCATCTCAAGAGGGAAAAGGTCAGATGAAGCTATATCAAAACATCAGCTACAGGAAAATGCTAGGATGCCTCTCTTAAACATAAATGAAAGAAGATTTACTAATAAATATTTATTGAGCTACTTTCATTTCTTTTTGGAAGCAGAAAGTCACAAACCATAAATGTTTAGCCACTCCCAGGATCCCATGATTTCATCAGCAGTGGTGTACCCTTCTTTGATCCAACCAATGATGCAATGGATAAAGCCTACCCATAAATCAGATCAGCTCTATCACTGGCTAGTAAAATGACCTTCATTAGTCATTTTATCTTTATGGGCCTTTATTTTTTTCATCTATAAAATGAGGGAATTGGGCTAAATTACTTATAAGGTCTGTTTAAATTCCAATTAATATTATAGGAATTGGCATCATTCCTCTTTCAATTTAAATTTCAAATCTTTGGAATTTCTTTTTCCACCTCTTGTCTCTATTAGTAGGACAATGGGACCTTTACACACACACACTCACACACCCACACACACACCCCATGATCACCTCATTGAAGATCTGATCCTGGGACAGTTTTGAGGTGGTAGTAGTAAAGAAATAAGAGAAGGTAAGAAATGAGGGTGGGGGAAGAAAAGGAAAGTTGTGAAATGGTGGCAATAACAACCACCACTAGCATTTATATGGTGCTTAAGGCTTGCAAAACATATTATAAATGTTATTTCACTTGATCCTTAGAAGTCCCTTCTGCTCTTCTTCTCAGAATCCATTATCTTATTTCTGTTTTTTCCATCCTTAGCCTAAAACATCATTTTCATTTAACTTTTTGCTAATAAAGCATCATATACAACTGTTTCTGCTGATCAGCTATTAAAATTTCATAGTTTAAGTTTGGAGTCCTTTCCTTGATTCTGACTATGCAAATGGTTGCTACCTTCAAAAAGTCCTGTTTTCCTCAAAGATTTTGCTTATGTACCACTTCTTATAAATATAATTTATTTATATAAATAAATATATATGAAAAATATATAAATAAAACTTCTTATAAAAATCCATTTCTACTTTGCTAATTCTTTCTTTAAATTACGTTGTATTACTTTCAATGTACTTTGCTTTTAATTATCTCTGTATATATTTCTAGAACTAGGAGTATTTAAGTTGGCAAAGAATTATCTAGTCTCACCTTTATGGGGACAAAACTCCTATTTCCCTATACCATCTTTCAATTGGCCCTCTGGGCATAACCTTCTCCCAGTCAAAGACTCCTCTCCTTCCTTCACTTTGGAGTCCTTTGAACTGGCTAAGAAAGGACAATAGGATGAGTAACATTGCCTGAGGCTAATTTCCTCTGGGGGTAGCTGCTTGGCAAATCTTGGTCCTCTGGCCACCATTTTAGGTCATTTGTGCCCAGGGGGGAAATCACTAGATATGGATTCCCATAGCTGAATATTTCACTGCTATTGAGAAGCTCTTAAAATTATTTATAAATCAATAACATTCTTTATCATTTTTCTCCCAAGCCCCAAACCAGATTTATTCCAGTAAAATTTCAAACAGAGAGGAATCGTGCTTTCTGAAAAATCCTCTCTCTCACAGTGCCCCCTCCATTTATAATAGCTTTTACAAATAATGAATTGTACAACCAAAAACAGTTAAGATCTCTTGGACCTTATACCCTGGAATTAAGATTTTAAAATGTTTTTAAAGCTTTATTAATTATGGCAATGATGGTAATGAGGCAGCTAGGCTAAGTATTGGATAGAATGCAAGAAAACCTGAGATCAAACAAAGCTTCAGGTACTGTTGACCAGATAAATCCAGTCACTTAATCTCTGTATGCCTCAATTTCCTCAATTGGAAAGTACAGATAATAATAGTGATGGATACTGGGATAACAAAAGTACTCAACTCCAAAATATATTGGAGTTTCAGGATCCTCCCATATGGTCCATTAAATTTTGGGGTATTTTCAAGAATGTCAGACCCAAAAAGTATATTGGAGGTTTGGGCAGGTGTCAGGAGGTGTCTCAAGAATCAAGAGGCAAAAATTCCATTATTATACCATTGTATTATAATACCATTATACCAAAGGCATAATGGCAAAGGGGAGTTTTAGCTATTAATTAAGGAGAAAAACTCAGGTTAAATCTTTTACTGGAACTCACCATAACAAAGTTTGGTAAGCAGGCTAACCCTAAAAGGAATTAGTCATTATAATGCTTAGTAAACTGGGCAAAAAAATTAGCTATAACAAGGGGAAAGATACCATAAGGCAGGGGAAAAAATTTGCTGTAAGGCAGGCAGTTCCTAATGAACCTGCAAAGAACTGGGGACTTACTGGGGACCTGGAAGATTATTGACTGGCAGGCTAACCATAAAAGGATTTAACATCCTTAAAGCTGTTAGTAGGGGATTGGGACACAAGTAGGTTCTTTTATATTTAAAGTGTTGACTTCATAACTTGTCTTTCTGACTGGATACAGTAACTGTGGGGTCATGATAATTTTGTCATTGCAAGGAATTCAATAACCCCTCCCTGTCTGCTTCAGAATCTAGCTGTGGGATTTTCACTACTTAGGGTCAGTTGCAACAAAGGCTCACTTAAATTCCACTTAAATTAAACAAAAGCCTTCTCCTGTCAGCACCCCTCTGTATGGCCCACCTAGACACTGGATTGCCAGCAGGGACATGGACTTTTGCTGGGTTCTTATCCACCCCATCAATAGCATCTACTTCTTAGGACTGTTGTGAAGATTAAATACAACAATATTTGTAAAGACATTAACACAAATGCCTGGCACATAGTAGGCACTTAATAAAATGTTTCTTTCCTTTCTCCCTAATGACAAATCACAGATAAGATTAGGAAATACTCTGTCACACACTAAGAGAGAGAAGATGGTAAGAGGAGACCTTATATCATAGTCTGATTCCTATGAGAATAGGCAAGTCAACAGCCAATGGTCTCTCAGACACCATGGCTTTGAAGAATGATCCCATCCTGGCCATTGAAAGCAGAGGCAGCTGTAGCATCTGGAACTCAGATTGTAGTTCCACAGGCAGCTGTGTTGTCTCAGTGTTCAGCTTTCTGGTCTCTAGATACCCTTTTCATTTTGAAAAGGCTATCTATTATAGTTCCCGCTGCTACTGTTCCCCCCTTCTTGATTTCCATTTGAATCACAGAAGCATATATGTGCATGTCAACATATAGCTATGCAATATGTACATGTATCACGTGTGCATCGAACATATGTATGTGTCATGTGTCTAATGCACATATATATGGCTATCACCCCATCTGGGACTTATACAACTCCAGCTTGAATTGGTTGCCTGAGTTCCTCAAGAGTAGTTTTCAAGGTTAATCCTGAGGAGCTGGGTTTTTCTAGTACTAGAACTACTATATATATATGCTTTCCTTTGATTATCAGCCAAATTTAATTAGCTTTTAGAAAAGTTATTTCCCGAGAAGATACAGCAAAGACAATTGTTATAGAAACCTTACTCCCTCCCAACTAGGAGGACACTCTCCTGTATGGAAAGTGAGTTCAAATTCTCAGCAAAGTAGCTATGAAGCACATAAAAAAATTTATGTGGCAAAGGGCTATCCTGGTTCCTGTAAATCTCCTTCTCCCTTTGTGGATTCCTCATGACATTTTGCTTAGTTATAGCTGTCATTTGGGATGTGAGGGTCAGTGCATCAGAGAGAAATTGTCTTTTCTAAATGTGTCTAGTTTATTCTCAGTATATCTCTCAGCTCCAGATAGACACACCATTTATCAGCCATTGGCAATCCAGAGTTCAGTCGTGTCCAACTCTTCATGACCCCATTAGGGTTTGTTGGTTTGTTTGTTTTTGACAGAAAAAAACCTTTTTCCATTTCCCAATTTATCCTGCATATAAAATCCAGACTCAGACACTGACTAGATGGTGAACCATGGGCAGGTCTCTTCACCCTGTTTGCCTCAGATTCTCATCTATAAAATGATCTGGAGAAGGAAATGGCAAACCACTCCAATATTTTTGCTGAGAAAACCCCAAATGGGATCTCAAAGTGTGAGATGCAACTGAACAAAAGAATACATTGAAGTTATCTATCAATGTTTAAATCTGGAATTGTTCTTTTTTTTTTACAGATATTCAATCAATCAGTACCTCCTATGTCAAGAAATTTCACTAGGAATATACCAAGACAAAACTAAAAACAGCCTCTGTCCTCAAGAAGTTTACAATCTAGACATCCCATGCACCTGTAAATTCAATAAAGTACTAATCCAGTGATTCAAGGATGCATGGAAGTAACCGTGGGCTTTCAAAGCCTCTTTCTGCAGAGTACAAGTTTAAATTAATCCTAAAAAATTACAAAAAGTTTTTTTTTTCATAAAGCCCTTATTACGACCTACATGTCAGTGATCTCAGATCCATTCTAACAATTGTCATCATCAGGTTGGTCATAGAATGATACATTTTTCAGTCAAAGCAGCTCATGAAAATAATTCAAGTTGTATTGGGATTGGTTGATGGAAGGAGTACCCACCCCAAATGAAACTGCAGATCCTTGAAGTTGTGAAGAAAATCATTATTTTTATAATCCATAAATAATGTGATTGGTACTATACCACTCTGTCCTTCTTTAATAATGATTAAAAAGAACTAGTACTAAATTATTACAAGGAGGGCACCCCACAGTTTTCTAAATAGAACAAGAAAAAGATATTAAGTATCAAAAGGAAAAAAAAACTAATTTCCTAGTGTAATATGATGAATAATTATTTTAAAGGCTATGTTATTAGTTCATATAAATATCTATAAAATGTCATGAAAATTGGGTTTTTTTATGGGAGATGAGGTCTAGCTTGCTGAAAAAGTTTAGTTTTGGGGTTTTTTGTAAATAAATATTATACATAAAAGTATTTGGACCTCCTGACAATTGAGTAATCCACTCGATACCAAGAGAATTTTAGAGTCCAATAATATTTAGTTGAATGTTACCACCAGAAGAGTTTCAGGTCTGACCACGTTACTATACTAGTCAATAAAATCCAATGGCTCCTCATCACCTCCAGGATCAAAAATAAAAATCCTCAGTTTGCTTTCATAACCTGGCTCCTTCTTATCTTCTCAATCTTTTTTGGATTATACTTAACTCCTACCCTTGTACTCTGAGATCCAGTGACTTGGGCCTCTTTGTTATTCTTCTCATAAAATATTTAATCTCTGACATTGCATTTTCACAGGCTGATCCCCATACCTTAAATATTCTCATTTTTCATCTCTGGCTCCTGGTATCCCTGCCTTATTTCAAATTTCAGTTTATTCCCCATCATGCAAAAGAAGTCTTTTCCAGTCATCCTCAATATCATTTTTTCTCCCTTGAGATAATCTCTTAATTTATTCTGTATTTATCTTATTTGTATTTATTTGTACCTATTTGGATTCAGCCTCCCCAAATTTTATAGTGAGTTCCTTGAAGACAGGGAATAGTAGTGAGTACTGGTACCTATCCTACAGTGGTCACTTAATAAATGCTTACTAATTTGATTTGCATGAAGGATAGATTCCAATGAGAAAACTTGAGACAAGTCATCTGCATGGAGGTGAAGTCTTAGTCATGTATCAGTTTGTCAAAAGGAGAGGGGGTAGGAAAAGAAATGGAGAGGTCCCAAACAAAAGTTTGGAGGATAAAGCATATAAAGGGATTGGAAAAAGAATGAGAATCCATGGAAGAACATGAAAGTAAAGTAATTTGGAAGGGAGAAGATCAAGAAACTATGTTGTTTCTGAAACAAAGAAAGAAATTAAGTATTCATAGGAGCAAGGAATCAACTGTGGCCAAAATAGCAGAAGTTAAGGACCTAAGAGTCCTCGAAGAACAGAAGTCTCATAACTCAAAGGTCATTGATTACCATATTGTAACCAAGGAACAGCTGAATGAGTGAAATAGTGGAGTTAGAAGCCATTGTCTTCTAAGGATGCTGTCATGCTAATGCTCAAGGAGCATGGAGTGTGATGGTCATAACCAGTGTTGTAACCAGTGCTTCTGAGTGTTTCTTATGGGAACTGTGCACAACATAAATTGAAGATAAGAGACTTTGCAGGCAAAATACCATTTTGAAAGAAACAGCATGGATCTTCTGGTACCAAGATCCAGGGAGTCACAGCTTGAAGTTGGGGATAATCCTATTCCTAGAAAATAAAAAGTTCTTCTAGAAACAGTAAAAATGGAAAGCTAGAAGATATTGTTTATCTATCTATTCTTATCATCATCATCATCATTATTAATTATTATAGTAATCAAGATTATAAAGCTCAGAAAGGATGTTATGATCCCATCTATGGGCTATTCCAGTCAACAGGAAAGTCCATTAAAATCTTTGTAGAAAGTGGGGAGAGTGGAATACTTTAACTTATATTTAAGCTTTTGGCCCACTGTGGGTTTTTCTTTTCCTTTTTCCCTCAAGAACCTTGTTTTTATGACTTTTTACATTACAGAATTTCGGTAACTTTGGGTTCTGTTTGAGTAGCATATGAGATGACCTGAGCAACAATCCTCAAGGAAACTCCGTTTTACCAAAGATCCCAATTATTAAGTAAATCAGGCCCATGGATGTATTCAGATCTGAGATCCCTCCAGAGAACTTACACTCAGATTGACTGCCTGACAAGTGGAACATCATCTCTTTCTTGGGGAAAGAAATTTCTAGACTTATGTCTGTTGTGTTTGCACATTTGCCTTTGCCCAGAGCTAAAAGCTCCAGAGAGCTCCAAGAGTCAAAACTGCCTTCTTGTTGATTATCACCAACTTCATGACAGGGGAAGGAAGAAACAGAGATGGAGCCTGTGAGAGAATGTCAACATAAATACCAAGCAGGCTGTTTTCACAACTTATCTCCAGAGAAATAGCACCACACTCAATTGGAAACTCCTGGCTTCAGACATAAAATGCTTTAGATGATTTTGCCCACCAACATGGATCTTGTAATGGTATCCTCCCCAAAGAGAGAAAATCCAGTTAGTCTGTCAACAAGTCTCTACTGAGTGTTTACTATGTACAAGATATGTTCTAAGCTCTAGGGGTGCAGATAAAGGAAAAATCATGGTCTCTGTCCTCAAAAAATACACAATAGGGGAGACAATGTGGCACTAAATATGTACCTAAAGATATCTACCAGGTAAATAAGAGGTAAAGTCAGAGGGAAGGCACTAGCAATAGGGGGAAGAAAGAGGTCCCAGAGCGGCCTCCTACAGGTGATGAAATTTGAGCTGCACCTTGAAAGAAGCCAGGAAAGCTATAGATAGAACCAAGGAAGAGAAGCCTTCAACTTTGGCGTCTCATGACTGCCAGTTTGTGTTTACACAATGAATGATTCTGGTGAGATTTCTTTGAACTTCATAGTAGAAGTCTTCAGTACTATGCATGTATTGGTACATTTCAAGGAAAAGAATACATTTCCGATATCCATATTCATATACCCATAAACTATATCTATATTCTAATACCATCTTTATTTATTCATAAGGGCTTGCAAAATTCATGCTTTAGCAAGGAAATATTTTAGCTCTTCATCTCTTCTCTGTGGTCATTTTCAAAAGGGAATGACTTAAGAGTAGGGGTTTCTGTCCTTATTCCCTTGTGACAGAGAAGGGAGATTTCTTATACTTTAGGTGTTCATTTCTAATAACAAAGTCCTGGATTTTGAAGAGGGATATTTTTAACCCTAAGAAATAATCTTCCTTAGGAAAAAAAAAGCTGAAAAAAGCTAGTTATATTGGTATGTGTTTAAGCCTTTATTGAGAAGGAAGATTATTAGCATAGTGGTTTGAGAAAATAAGTAGGATTCCTATTTAATGAAACCCATTTTCATTACTACTTAGCTCCCTGACTAGGTATTCAAAGATGGGAAAGGGACAGGAGGTAAGCAAGATTGTTTTAGAGTCTGGAAGAAATGAGTTAATTACTACAAGGTCACAACCAAACCAAAAAATGTACGCTTTACCTATGTAATATAGTATATCATAAAAACAGTATTGGATTTAGAGGGAAACAAACCCGAGTTTGAATCACCTTTGAAACTTTCTAGCTATGCAGTGCTGAGCTAATCACTTCATCTCCCCAAGCCTCAGTTTCCTTACTTGAAAATGGGGATAATGGCAGGTTCTTCTTCTGTAAAATTTGAAATGTTAATAGGATCTACTTAACAGAGTTGTTGTGAGGATCAATGAAATAAAGTATGTAAAATGCTTTGAAAACATTGAAGTACTTTTACATCAATTGATATATGATTGAAATGAAAAAGGCAGTGACTCTGGAATCAAAGAATCTGAGTCCAAATCCTCATTTGTGAAAGGTGGGTTTTGAATAGGATAGATGGATGGATAGATGGAAGGACTAGCAGATCAGGTTCCCAGATTGAGGATATGCACTGCCCTCGTCAGTGTTATACACTCCCTCTTACATATTCTAGGGGTGACTCTATGGGATAGGATTGAATTTCTAATAATATTACTCATGAGCCCCAAATCAATATGTTCCTTTCTACATCAATTACCGGCTATATCTCCATGATATCCTTTGATCAATTAGCTTTTACAAAGGAATATCTATCATTAAGCCATAGCAAAGATCAAAACATTTCAAACTGGGAGTCCACTCTCCATTCCTACATACCTCACTCTCTGGGGAGAATAGGTCCAGACTTTAAGTAGCTGTTACAAAAAGTATTCTCCACACCAAATTTACTTTGGGAATAGGCACGATACATAGGAAAGTTACTTTATTGTTTTCAGGACATGGTATTTAAACTGCTAGACTGGTGTATTCCTGGCCTGAGTCAAGAAGGTAGCTTGTCGAGGCTATGTTTTTACTGGACTTGAGTATAGTTGCTACCAGCTCTGGTTGCTGAAGAGCTTTTTGGATGGCACTTCCAAATTTTTGAAGTACACAGAAGTGAAATCTGGTCCATTTTGTCTCTGATACTCCTTCACCTAAGATCAAGAAAAAAATAACACACATCAGAGAAAGATGAGAGGGAGAGTGGCCAGATGGGGACAGAGAGCTCAAGGACTCTCCTCTACCTGGTGACAGTTGTTCCTGCTTCATTCCCCACAAGGAAAGTAGTTCATCCATTTGAAATCTTTACATTTATACTCAATTCCAGCTTGACAGCTATTGAAGAGTCTCTGTTACCATGCAATAAATATGGGAGCAGAAAAATAGTCAGAGGATACCTGTACATATTCAACAGCAAGGAAGGAAAGATAACCTCCAGCACTCATTACCAAAAGCAGGCTCAACAAGTCTCCATCTGGATTGGCAGTAGACTGAGAACACTGCATATACCAAGGAACAGACCTTCACTGGCTCGGTGCCTCCAGTACAATTCTATTAGTATTACAGAATAAATATTTTGGAATTCCTTTCTGACCCAAATTGCTGTTTTAAATCTGATCAATCCCCCTTTTCATAATGTGGAGGGTGATAGATGAAATGATTGAGGAAACAAAGGTTGCAAATGCTGGCAAGCTTCTACAATCATTTCATCTTTTACTCGCCAAATAATTACATCACTAAAAAATGGGGTTAAGTCGGTACTGAGAATGAGTTATTGAGTAACATAGTGTCTGATGATGCAGTCACCTAGGAAAGTCTTCTGGTTTTATTAACAGAATTTTGCATGTGCTTGTGGGGAGGTAGTGGGAAGGCAATAGAAGGTGGGGTTGAAGGAGAGAACGTGGGAAGAGGAATAGGGAAACATGTGGGGATGTGGGGGAGAAGAGAAATTGTATTTAGCAAGCCCCTAGGAGAAGCTGGAGCTGACAGAGCTCCAACTCTGTAGAAATCATGAATCATTACTGAAAAGTTAAAGAGGTATTGTAAAGGGAAATTTCATTATTAAATGTCCCATTTAAGAAAACAGCCTGACCTAGCAACGCTAACCTAGTCATCCAAAGGCCTAGGTTGAAGTCCTGGCTCATTTACTAGACAAATCAGTACAAAACACTATGGCCCTGACCATCCACCTATAAAATGAAAAGAATGACACTTACCTCATCTCTGTGACATGGGAATATTGCACAGATTAATGCAATAATAGAGGCAAAGGGCTCAGAGCTAGCTGCTGGAGCAAATGAGGTTTTAGAAATGGAAAGTGTTATCAACTTGTGCTCTCCTATCTTTCATTTCCCCCCAACTCTCAAGCAGACATCTGTATGAGATCAATGTTTCTCCCATAAATCATTTTCCCGAATATAAAGTTTAAAAATCTCAGCGCCCTGGAAAACACAAAGAGGATCTGTGGTGCATAATTATTTCCAACTGGAAGGGCATTGGTGGTCCCTCCAGTGCCAACAACTGTCATGTAGCAGCCTGCAACTTTCAATCAATTTATCCCATTGTTTACAAATCAGATGCAAACCCATGGAGTGCGGGGTTAGCCGAGTCTGCAAATAGCTCTGGTTTCTAGAGTAATTTCACAGAAAACTAGAAATATAGCAACTAGAGGAACTGTTCCTGTTGGCACTAATCTCCCGCCCCCATACCCTACCTCCAAATTATGCTGCTGTTTCTGCATTTTCTGCTACACTCACTCTTTCTCACATCAAGCTGACAATTCAAAGGTCACACTGGGTCTTCAGTGGCACACTGGCTGTGGGACATGGCTGCTTAAGCTCGGTTACTAATAAGTGAACCCACAGAGTGCCATTTCATTACAGAGTGTGTCATTAAAAGCTTCACCTCTACGGCTCATTCCCTGTTCTTTACATGGCCCATCCCCTGCAATGGAGACTTTAAAAATGAGGAGGTTGAGCAGTTGCTGCCCAGGATTATGGCTAGCTTTGCAATGTTAATTAATGTATTAGGCCACACAGTGCACAAGTGTGCACACGTGCACACACACACACACACACACACACACACACACACCAGAAGAGACAGTATCCCTATACTCCAATAAATTAGGACAACGCTCATCTTTCTAGTGTTGAAAATGGAATGTAACCCAGTAAGGGAAATGAATTGATAGGAAATAATGAGAGAGAGGTAGAAAGTAGGAAGGGTTATAGAGTCTAGATAATGAGCTTCTGGTTGCCCTGTAAGAGTTCAAATCTTCAGGACTAGATATAGGATATCTCAGAACTGGTGGATGGATCAGCAAGCCACTATTAGTGATCTTTGAAAAATTGGGAATATAGGAACACAGAAGCTTTAGGACTAGAGAAATATTAATGTCTCAGTTTTCAAAAAGGAAAAGCAAAAGGAGAGCAGAGTCTGCAATATATAGAGGAGTCATTCATGGTTCCATTTCAACTTGAAAGGATGTCTCTCATGAAATGGCCTAGGGATCTCTCTCCTTAGCCTTGTATTCTTTAACATTTCCAGTGGACACTTGAATGAAGTCATCCTTATCCAAATTGAGAATTGCATGCTTAGGGGCAGGTGGATATTCAGTGGATAGAGCATTGGCCCTGAAGACCTAAATTCAAATCTAGCCTCAGACACTGAACACTTACTAGCTGTGTGACTCTGGGTAAGTCACTTAATTCCAATTGTCTCAAAATAAGAAAGAGATAGAGAGAGAAAGAGAGAGAGTAATTCATGCTTATTAAATTTAAAAGGAATCTCAAATGTATGAGAAAAGTAGGATCCAGAAATACTTATATTGCCAGAATATCAAACTGGAAAAAATTAAATGTAATAAACATAACTTTTTTTACACCTAGATTCAAATAATTAGATTTATAAATATAAGAAAGGAGATATGGCTAAATGAAATTTCATGTTTAAAAAAATGCAGTCTGAGATGAGGAAGGCTTTAGCTTCTGGAGGGACAAGGAAAGGCATCATGCTGAAGATGAGATTTGAGATGAATCTTGAAGGAAACCAGGGAAATTGAAAGAGGGAAGTGACAGTGTGAGGTATCTCAAGCATGGGGGAGGGTGATTTAACCAAATAAAAAGAACTCAGGCAGGAGGTGGACTATCATCTACAAGGAACTGAACATAGTCCAGTGACTTGGCAGCTGTGCAGAAAATAAATTTGAGAAGGCAGAGATCAGAGACAGAGATCAATTCGAAAAGTATATAATATACTGGGTCATGAGGTCCAAAATGAGAGAGAGAATGGAAGTGATGCTAAAGACATGAATGTAGTAGAATCAACAGAATTGGCATCTGATTGGACAGAGGAGTAGGAGGTAGGGAAGAGTCATGTATGGTTCTCAAGTTATTAATTTGGGTTCTTAGTAGGATCAAGTGGGGTTCAAGATGAACTAATTCAAATTTAAATAAAGCAACATTGTAGAGGAGGAGGTAACAATATATTAATAACATAAAGATATAGAGATCTACAGCAATGAAGTCAGAAGTCAGCAAATGTAGATATGCAATCAGAAAAAAAGTGATTTCATATCAATTCAACTTAACAGTGACAGAATGATGTTCTTAGAGTTAAGAAGAGACTAGGCAAGAGAATTCTGGTAAATGACTGAGAACCAGTTCTTCAAAAATTCAAGGCATACTTTGAAGTTATTGACTTTTCCCCTTCACTTTCATAGGTTTAGACAATCAGCTAAACAATATATCAAGCTGTGACTTGTATTTGGTGATTTCTGAAGTGTCCATGTTCACACTGAAGATTTAATAACAGGCTCTTCAGAACTGTCTAACCAAGTGCCAGCAGACCTTTGGATCTACTACAAATCCTACTCACTTAACTATCTTGGAACCATAGGTGAACCAGTTAACCTCTCAGAACTGCATAATCTAAAAGATGCAGATAATTTTTAATATCCATTTCACAGTGTTGTCATAAGCATAAAATGTAATAAGGGACTCAAAGACTGCTGCAAATTTCCATGCCTGGAAAACCTTTCTCTATCATCTCTCCCACTTCAGAACTTTTCTGGTTCTTCCTCGTGGTATATTAGTCATATTTTTTTCTTCTCACTCCTTTTTTATTCAAAAATTTCAATTACATCTACAACTCATTTCTCATCTCTAATCAAATGACTTAAAGGTCTATATCATCAGCTCAGACCTTTCCCTCCAGCTCTAGATCCAAAGTGGGAAGTAGAAAATATGCTAAGTAGTGATGGTGGTAGTGATAATAATAATAGCAGCAGCAGCAGTATACTAAGTAGTACCAGTACTAATAATAGTAATAGTAATAACAGAAAGTTAGTAATAACAGAAGTAGTAGTAGTATTAATACTAGTAGTAGCAGTAGCAGTAGCAACTGTAGTAGTAATAGTAGCGGTAACAGTGGCATTATTAACAGTGTAGCAACAGTAAAAGTAATAGTAGCAGCACTAGTAATAGAAGTAGTAACAATAGCACTAGTAGTAGTAGTAGCTGACAAAATACTTTACACATATTAAATCATGTGATCCTTGAAATAATCCTATAAGATTATTATTATTCCCTTTTACAGATTAGGAAACTAAGAATCAGAAGCTAAGTAACTTGCCAAGGTCACACTTAGCTAGTAAATAATTAAGGCAAGATTTTAACTCAAGTTTGCTTAACTCTAAGTCTAGTTCTCTATCTGCTACATACTTATTCCCTATACGATACTGAGCAAATCATGTCACTTCTCTGAACTTTTCCCCCTGTAAACAAGATGAATGGAATGGATTAGATGACTGCCTTCCATCTTTAAAATTAAAATCTTCTGATGTTCAATTGTAGTAGGACATCTTGAGTGCCAACTCAAGTCCAACAATTAAAAAAATTAAATTTTGCCTATTCTTTATCTTCACAGCCCAACCCTGCACATAAAGGGAAGTTGATCAATATTGGATTGAATTTAAAATTCTGCTTTTAATATTCCTGTCAATGGCACCACAATCACTAGACCTACCACATTCAAAGCTTTAGTGAAAGCTCTGAATCTCCCCTTTTCCTCACAAGTCACAATTTGTAGCCAATCTAATTTGCTTGAAATCCCCAATTTCTTTCTAATTTCCCTTCCTTCCATTTCTTTTGTCCTTCTATTTCCTTTGTCTCTAACCCAGTATTAGACAAATGAAATCGGGTTTGTCATAAGGTCTAACCTAGTATTAGACATTATGACAAACCTGACTGAACCTAACTTGTCTTTCTGTCTCCATTCTCTAACCTCTTGAATCCAACCTTCACATTCCTGCCATAATCACCATCCCTATGTATAAATTCACATCACTCCTCTACTTAAAATTGGTTAATGACCTCTCCCCTCCACCTCATCAAATTCTGATTCCTTAATTTGGTATCCACAATGACCCTGACTTTCCAGCCTTCCATTATGCTTCTCTATTCCACATGTTCTATTCCAGAAAAATTATACTACTTGCCATCAGTCAGAATTACAAAGGTTGGGCGGAACTTACTTCACAAGCCACTTAGCCCAGTGCTTCCCTGACCAAGAAGCCTGTCTACAAGATATCCAGCCTCTGCTGAAGAGCTTCATCTGAAGGGGTACTCATAGCCTCCAGCACTACTGCCTTCCTCTTTTAGATGATTACAATAATTAAGGAGATTTTCTGGATACTAAGCCTGAATTTGATGTTTTGTTCTATTCCTCTTAGTTCTGCCCTCCTACCCAGAACACAAAAATTTGTATTCCCTGTTCTATATTATAGCCCTTGGAAACTATTATAATACAACCACCCCTGCCCCCAAATTTTTTCTCCAGACTAAATAACTCCATTTTTTGTTCAATCAATTTTTATAACCCCAGACTTCTAGAACCAGACTTCTACATCATTTCCCAGTCATCTCCATGTCATGGAATCATCTAGGTGACCCAGCACTCTGAGTGTTGAGCTCAGAATCAGTAAAAACTAAATTTAAATCACTTCACTTAACTTTAGTTTCCTTGTAAAATGGGACAATAATAGAACTTCGCAGGGTTGTTGTGAGGATGAAGAGATGACATATGAAAAGAACTTTGCAGCTTTAAAGCCTTTTCCACAACAAGCTGCCTCCCCCTGGCTATCCGCCTCATCTCTCCAAAAGAACCTCAGACTCATTCTTTGGTAGGGAAACTTACAAATCTATTTTGTCCAGAACTAGCCATCTCTACATCAATCAACCTCCTTTTCAGGTGTCCTTTATTTGCTTTCTTCCTGTTAAAATGTTAGCTCCTTGAAGGCTAATACTGTTTTTGCTTGAATTTGTATTTCTAGCACTTAGCATAGTACTTGGCACATATTAAGTATTCAATATTTTTTATTTGTTTTAATATCTTATTATCTATTATAGTATATGTAATATAATAATATAAATTAATTTTAATTTAATAAAATTAAGTATTTAAATGCTCTATATCTACCTATCTATTCATTTCTGTCTCTTTCTCCTTCTTTCCCTCTCCTTCCCCTTCCTCCATTTTCCCTCTTCATCTCCGTCTCTGTCCATCTCTCTTTACCTTTCTCTTTCTCTACTTTCTCTCTCTCTCTCTCTCTCTCTCTCTCTCTCACACACACACACACACACACACACACACACCTTTCACTATCTATTGTTTGTGTGGCTATCCCTCTTATTCTATCCACAGCAATATGAGAGCATGAATTCTATCTTATGAGATCATCATTTCATCCATCAGTACCCTGCACAAAAGCTTGGTTGGTTTAGGGGAGGAAGGGGCATCTGAATCTTTCATTTCATCAACACAGAAAGCTTTTCATGTGGAAACCCCCTCCACCAAAGGATATGAAGTCTTAGAGATTGAAGCATTGAGTAACTTGCCCAGGTTTATATCCGAGAGAACACATGAACAAGATCTTCCTGATTCTGTCAGTCCTCAAGTCCCTACACCATGTTGCCTATCTTTACATAGTAGGTGCTTTATAAATGTTTGTGGAATTAAAAGACATCCACTGAAAAGGAAATGCTAATAGTCTCAGACTACATAGTCACTAAATTTATGACTAGAGTTTTGTTATGTGGTCCTTAAGATAGGTAATCTAGTAAGTCTCTTGAGACCTAAAGCATGTAAATAGAACTTAAAGAAGTAAGCATTAAAAAGAGAGACTGTGGGCCAGACATGAATGACCTATTCACTGTTTGAACAAGAGCTGGGGTAGCAGCTCTGGATAAGAAGGACGAATCTCAGAGAAATAGAATAGGAGGTTTTTAGAGATCATCAAACAACTTTTCAGGTTGGGTCATACGTACTAATAAAAATAGAAACCAATGAGTGGCTATTTCTTTTTTCTTTCTGAAGAAAATACTATAGATCCTCCCAAAATATTTGTGACAACATGGATGCTTGTGTCAGATGATAGAATTTGCTCTATTTAATTGAAATATATGAGATCCAAAGAGCAAAAATGAAAGGAGGAGTTTGCCCATCCATCAATGTGAATAATGGACAGTTCCCATTCCTCTGTAGCTTTGCTGTTGCTCAGCGCTGCAGGAAAGAGTGTGGGTTCAGGAGAAAGCCATTTCCCACAGAGCAATTATCAATTTTAATATTAAAGACATTTTAAAATGATTTTTAATTTATCAACTAATCCCCAAGTTCAGTATGTGAACTGTCAGCTCTCGCCTTTGGATATCAGGCAGATGAGGGCTCATGTCAAAAGTCCATATATAATGGATATTTTGTAAATCTGTAATGGGGTCTGAACAGTGCCCCCCTCCCCCTTCATTTTAAATCAATTGATCTTTCTGTGCCATTAGGGACATGATCCACTGCCCTGATTTATTTCCCCTTCTATCTCTTGTACTTCTTTCCCTTTTGAATCAGAAAGAACAAAACATTTCACAAACTAACCAGATTTTAGTAAAAGTTGCCCCTTGTCACCATGAAAAGAAGTCCCCTCCTGCTCTCTTGTAGCTTTGAAAGGTTCCCACTTTGATGTCATGCTAAAATAGCAATGAAACAGAGGGGAGCAGCTTTAATTTGAGGAGGGTCTTTAAAAGTATGGATCTTTTTGCCCTTCATGCTCTCATCTTTTGCCTCTGATTCATGGTCTAGGACTAAATTGTCATTCCATAAAGCCAGTATAAAAATTCAATTTTGCTTCACCAGGAGGAGAAAATATGAACGAAGGCTGAATTGGAAAACAGCATTGTGTGATGGAAAGAGGGATAGTTTTGTCATCAAGGGACCTGGATTCAAAAGCTGACTCTGTGACTAATTAGCTGGGTGGTCAAATCTTTCTGGACCTCATTGTTTCTTATCTGCAAAGTGAATTTGATTCAGTTACCTTTACGGTCCCTCCTAGCTGTAAACCAATAGTTTACCTGTGAGCCTATAATCACAGTCAGCCTTTGATCCTGTCTTTAGCATTACCTTCTATTATGATTTTTTTCTTCTCAGGAAGAAGGATGATTTTCTTCTTCCTGATCCCCCACACCCCAGATTCTAATGCCTAATGTGCCCACCCGAGTTATATTGTATGTGTTTTGCATATACTGATAAATATGTATGTCTGTATATATGTATTGCCTCCCCTGTAAACTGTTAAGCTCCTGGAGGATACAAATTATTTCACTTTTTTTCCCCTGCATCCTCAGTGCTTAGGACAGTACATATCTACACAACAGCAATTACTTTTTAAACGATTGTTAGGTTTTTTTTTTGACTGGTTGTTATGCTTTTGAGCCATGCCTTTTTAACTGTCATTATCCCTTCCATATCAACGGGGTTAGGAGTACAGCACCCCCAAAATCTAGAAAATCTGTGTAAAATTCCCTGACTCTCTTCATGTCAGAGAAGAAGTCTGAATTATTATGGTATTAAAAGATAAAAAACATCTTGGTATTTATACAATATTACATCTATAGTTTATATATTTCTGAGTTTCCGTATTTTTTTCTGTGCTGTCTTCTAGCCTTTACAGGTAATCTGTGGCTTCCACAACATTAAATATATATATATATATATATATATATATATTACTTAATTTCTGATGCTGATTGGCAATACAGCAAAATTGGGAGAGGGAAAATTGTGATGTGGAAGAGATCACTGTATATTTACATTAGCATAAGGCCTGTAAGAAATTAATATAAGATGGCCAAGTATTGGAAAACAGGGCCATACTTTACAACTCCATTTGGATCTGACTTTTTCTATATGCTTAAAAATTATCACAGGCCTTGGCAGATGTTATATTCAAATTCTTTTATGAGAAGCCTCTAGAATTAGGGTCTTAGACTGTACTTTCCTGGGAAGGATGCTCAAGCCAATTTGGCTTCAGCTAAGGTTTCTTATGAGCGTTCAGAAATCATAATTCATTTTAATTCAATGAACATTCATTTAGCACCTCCTGCGTGCAAGGCCCAAGCAGTCAGGGACATAATGACAAACACAAAGCAATACCTGTGCCCTCGGGGATCAACCTCACCTGGGAAACTCAGGACTGAGCTGCTGTCCAAATTGGGAAACAGAAATCTAATAAAATCACTCAAAGCAGGTGCATTAGCTTGAAAATAAGTGGGACTGCTTTGATTCTTGGTTCTCTAAATAATTATGTTATTCTCAACATAATAAAACTCCAATTACTGACCTCCCTGGCTTCCTTTAAGTCTCAACTCAAAACCCATATTCTGCAGGAAGCCTTCCCTAATCCATCTTAATTTTAATGTCTTCCCTCTGTTAATTATTTCGCACACACAAACACACACGAGACACACAGAGAGCGACAGAGAGAGAGAAACAGACAGAAACAGAGAGAAAAGGAGAAGAATAAGAACAAAAACAGGAACAAGAACAAGAGAGAGAGAGAGAGAGAAGTGGAGAGAAAGAGAGTAAAAACAGAGAGAGAAAGAAGAGGAGAGAGACAGAGACAGAGACAAAGAAACAAAGAGAGAGAGAGAGAGAAAAGAGAGAGGAAAGACAGAGACAGAGAAAGAGACATAGCAAGAGAGACAAGAGAGCCTGTTTTGTATGCAATTGTTTGAATATTGTCTTCCGCCTTAGATTGCAAGCTCCTTGAGGTCAGGAACTATCTTTTGTCTCTTTTTATATCCCCATCATTTATTTAGCACAATGCCTAGCTAATACAGTAGAAGTTTAAATGTATTATGGATTGATTGATTGAATGATACTGATAGAATCCTTTAATTGGTGGAGTTTTTTTTTTAAACATATACTATTACTTCTGAATTATAAGGTAATATTATCCCTATGTTACAAATGAGGAAACCAAGAGTCAGGTTGTCACATGTCTTGCCCATAACCACACAGATTATATGATTAGACACAATGATAAAAGGTGATCTCCCTGAGGAAAGGAACAATTTTTTGGTCTTTAAACCTGTTCAGTCATTGAGTCTGTCCAACTCTTTGTGACTCTGTGGACCTCTCTGTCCATGGGGTTTTCTTAGCCGAGGTTCTGAAGGAGTTTGACATTTCCTTCTCCAGTGGATTAAGGCAAACAGAACTTAAGTGACTTGTTGAGGGTCACACAAATAGGAAGTGTCTCAGGCTGTATTTGAACTCAGGTCTTCCCAACTCAGATCTTGGGCTTGATCAACTAAGCTACCTCATTGTTTCTAAAGTGACTTGCCCAAGATCCCAGCTAATAAATGTCTGAGGTTGGATTTGAACTCAGATCTGACAACTTGGCTAGCACTCTATCCACCACACCACCTAGCTGCCCCAGCATTTTGTTGTTGTTATCATTCAATCACTTCAATCGTGCCCAACTTTGGGGTTTTCTTGGCAAAGATACTGGAATGGTTTGCCAATTTCTTCTTCAGCTCATTTTACAGATGAGGAAACTGAGGCAAAGAATGTTAAGTGATTTGCCCAGGGTCACACAGCTAGAAATGTCTGAAGTCAAATTTGAATTCAGATTTTCCTGATTCCACGCCCAGTTCTCTATACTCTGTACCACACAGCACCCATTGTCCTAATACACAGTATGTGCTCAATAAATATTTTTTGATTGACTGAGAAATTGGAAAGCAGACCTTCCTCACTCCTATGCCCAACCTTTGGTCAGCTATGCCATCCTCCCCCCTTGTTGTTTTGGGTCTTTTGTTTTCCATGAAAATCACCAACCTCTCTAGAAACGAATAAAAATAATGAGAATAATATTAATATCCAATATTTATATAGTGTCTACAATATGCCAAATACTTTGAAAGCTATTGTAAGTTTTGGATTTTTTTGTAAGACTAGTAAATCCAAAAGCAAAAGACTGCCCCTGTCCCATAAGGTGATATTTTGGAATGGGATGCTGGGGAATTTTCCTCTATTCTTTTATGATGATAATAATTCCCATCAATACCATACTCTTGCTTTTTGAGGAGAAACACTTTACATTTGCCCATGAAACGCAGTCGGCTCCAAGGGGGCCGAGGTTACAGCTATTGAAGAGAGCCCAGCTAACCTCCACAGGACAGAAAAGAAAGAATAAATGTGGCTGTCGGGGCAGGAGGTGTGATTTCTCACCCCAAAGGGAATATTTCAAGGCCTCTTTATTCCCCCTGCAGAAAGGAAAAAGGATCAATGCCAGCTACCCAGCAGTGGCTGGGAGCCCCACAGCGTGTGCAGACCTGATGGAGGAGAGAAAATTGAGGTGAGGAAATAGATTTCACATTAGAGGTCTAAAGTGATTATTATAAGCAATGGGGAGGAAATAATTATTTTTAAGATGATAAGCACTACCTGGTCCACGTATGATTTATGTTAGAGGAACTCTGTCAGACAGACACGTGGTCGTCTGGTAGCTACTGGAGTGGACTTCTATTGCCATGGGCTCACCTTGAGTCCATCCTGGGAATGCAGCTTTCCTAAAAGCCAAAGGGAATGGACCCATAGCTTGCTGCTGAAACTACCACTAAGAATGCTCAAAAACATGATGAAAAGCCATCTTTGTGCTTGTTGGGGATTTTAAAAAAAAAAGGCATACTTAATGACTCTAGTTGTAAAATAGAAGTGTAAAACCTTTTCTATAGTGAATTGCCTGATAACTCTAGGCTATTGAGGGGGGGGTCCTCCTTTTCTTAACTAATGATAACTTACTGAGAAACATAATGTGCCATTGGTTGGGAGAAAGAGTTGTAAGTAGGGTACCAATAGCTATCCTCCCTCCAAGTTACAATTGGCATATTTAAGCCCCAGATCATAATTTAAGTCCCCATCTCCTATTGTGCAATTTTACAATAAAACAAAAAATCCTATCCTATTTATCTTCCTAGTGTCTGAAATTCTCCTCTTCTTCACTTATGCCTTTTAGAATCCCCCCTTTTCTTCAAGACTCAAATCAAACACTACCTTTTATATAAAACCTTTTCTGATTTTCTCATCCCTAGTTCTTAGTTCCTTCCTTTTCTAAATGGCTATATGGTAATTCTGTATTTAGTTATCTATATTGTCTCTTTAATCCAATGTAAAGAGGCAGCCAAATAGCTCAGTGGATAGAGCTCTGGATCTGGAGTCAAGAAATTAAGTCCACATCTGGTCTCATAAGTCATTAGCTATGTGAACCTAAGCAAGTCACTTAACTACTGTTTGACTTTTTTCCCCTAGCTTTTTAAGTTGCTCATCCAATTCCTTGATCTACTCTTTATTTTATTCATGTAAGCACTTAGACATAAGAAATTTCCCCTAAGAAATACATTGGCTGCATACCATATGCTGTCTCATTATTGTCATTATCTTTGATGAAATTATTGATTGTTTGACCCACTTATTCTTTAGAATTAGATCATTGAGTTTCTGATAGTTTCTAGTTTATTTTTTCATGGCCCTTTATTATCTGTAATTTTTATAGCATCATGTTCTGAAAAGGACGTATTGAATACTTCTACTTTTCTGCATTTCATTGTGAAGTTCTGTTTGCCTTAATCTACTGGAGAAAGATGTACCAAACCACACCAGTATTCCAAGAGAACTCAATACTAGGTCACAAAGAATTAGATGAATGAACAACTGAACAAGAGAAAATTGAATGTAAGCTCTCTCAGGGCAGGGATTTTTTTCATTTTTGGTATTGCTTTCCCAGAACCTACCAATTCTTGAACATAGTAAGTTCTTAAAATAAATGTTGTTGATCAATTAACATAGAAGTTAGATCATACCACTAACTAGCACAGGACAAACAAAACCATCCCAATGGCATTAACATTTAAGGGGCATGTTTCAGGTACCCTGAGACTATCACTTTCTCAGAGTCCTCCATTGCCCCTATAGTTCAACCATTCCCAAGCTACCATTTCCAGAGACACACTGCCATGATATTCTTCTCCCAGAGCTCACCTTTCCCCCCATCCCATGAGGCAAAGGGCCAAAATCTCTGCAGGATGGACTTCCCCACTGCTAGACAATAGTCTCCAGACTTTCCTTTGCACTAATATCTTCCTCCTCCTTCCAGCAAGTATTTTTGCCTGAAGTGAGAGCCTCCCTCCTAGAATTTTAACTCATGTTTTCCATCTACTCTTCTTCATGTCCATTTCTGTCTCCTCAGCACACAATTTTGTTCCCATACTGAGTTCACAGAAATGTTTCCAGTGGGATGAAAGTGAAAAATGCCCCTGCCCTTTCTCTCAACTGATCACTACCCCTTTGGCACCAGTTATAACAAACTCCTTCCATGAATAAACAGACAAGAGAACTCAGCACTATCCCTGCCAAGCCAATCTGAAGCAATCACACAGACACCGTATGAAAGGGCAAAGGCTGATGGAACAAGTGTAACAGACAAACAGGATCCAGCCAACATTCTTTCTATAAATCCATAGGGATTTGATTGCCAGAATCTTAATCGATGATAAATAGTTCACTTCAGGTCTTATAAAGTGTGGAGTCCCTTAAGTGTGCAACAATGATGCTATTTAACGTGGCCAGAGAATTACTACTAAAAGACCAACTAGAACCAATTCCTGAATTTCAGCGGATGCATCTGGGTACCAGAGCATCCGTGATGACCCTGGAATAATCAGCTGAGAATGAAGGCCTCAAGAGTGAGGGAATTCTGATAGAAACTTTTTAACCACCACTTTTGCATTAATATTGAGGAAAATGTGGACCTCTCCAAAACCCAGACTCGCAACTTATATGTCACACTTGAATCCTCCCAGGAGTTCAGCTCACATGTCTAATTTGTTCCTTGCTGATTCCTGACCTTTCAAAATTGACCATGTCTCTTCTCTGTGTCCCTTTTTCCTTTCACACAGCCACCACCTATACATAGGCACTCAGCACTTCCTGCTTGGAATAGTGCAATAATATTCTAGTTTCTCTTTTTCTTTTCAATTCACCCACTTAGCTTTAAAAGTGATTTTCATTATGATTACTATGATTGTACATGTATAACCTATATCAGATTGCTTGCTGTTGGGAAGAAGGAAACAGAGAATTTTGGAACTCAGAATATTATAAAAGTCAACGTTGAAAACTCCCTTTATATATAATTAGAAAAAAAAATGACTACTAAGTAGGGGGAGGGGAAGTGATTTTCATAAAATGCAGGTCTGATTATGTCACCTCCTTACTTGATAAACTCAAAAGGCTCCCAATCACTTTCAGGACCAAAAGTAAAATCTTCTGTTTAGGTTTTAAAGTTCTTCAAAAACTGGCCCAGCCCTATTCTAGGAGGCTTCTTATATTTTCCACTCCTTTATGTACTGTTTGGCCACTAGTGAGAATATAGAACCTGGAGTCAGGAAAATTCATCCAGTTCAAATCTGATCTCACACAGTTCCTAGCTGTGTGACCCTGGGCAAGTCACTTAACTCTTTTTGCCTGGGTTTCTTAATACGTAAAATGAGTGGAGAAGGAAATGGCAAACCACTCCAGAATTTTTGCCAAGAAAACCCCAAACAGCGTCATAAAGAGCCAGACACAATCAAAATGATTCAACAACAACATGCACTCTTAAGTTTAAACAACACTGGTTTTCTTGCTTTTCCCCATGAAGTCATTCCATTTCCAATTTGTGCCTTTTTACTCATTATCTCCGAAGTCTAGAAAACTCTCTTTACCTTTACCCCTGTTTCCTAGCTTCCCTTACTTCTAAAATGTAGTTCAAATCATACCTTTTTCACAAGAGTTTTCTCAGTGCCCTTCCTACCCTCTTCTTTCCTCAGTGACTTCCCTCTGAAATTTATACTGTAAATACATTGCATATAAAGAGTTATTTTTTACATGTTCTCCCTCATTAGAATATTAACTCCTTGAGGATAGAGTTCTTACCTTTTTTGATTACCAGTACTTAGGACAGTATCTGGCATATAATAAGGCATTAAATACTTGCTGACTGATTGACTGGGTCCCTTGCACATGATAAAAGTTCACAGTCTCCAAAAGACCAAGTAAGTGATGAGAAAACCTCATGAGATTTCTCCTTAGGGGAAGATGGGTCCTAGCTAATGATGCTGCTTATTTTAGCATGTCTTGAATTTAGAATCATGGGATATGCATGTTAATTGTGGCTCTGCTATCCCATCTTGTTGACATCATTTTTTGTGTCTCAATTTTCTCAATTATAAAATAATTACACATGGACTGGGTCACCTCAAAGATCATTTTTGACTCTAAATCTATAATCTATGCCCTATAGGGAGATCCTAAGGTTATTATTTACTAGTTATGTGACCTTAGGCAAGTCACGGGGATGCTACTTGTTACTTAGTAAAATGCATGCAAGTTTGGTCTCTAACTTTCAAGGATCTGTGATCCCTATGATCTCCTCTAACAAACCTCCTGTAATCCAATGACCCACTGGGAGAGCTAGCTTCCCTTTCACAACTAGTTTTTCATGGAAGTTAGCCCAACAACATTCATAAGTGAGTATTTTTTTCTCTCTTTTCCCCAAGTATGCATCATCTCACCAAACTAGAAGCATCTAGAACAACAGAATGGACAAATACAATCTCATTCTTGCTAATTGGCTCTAAATAATTCATCTCTCTCATACTTACTCTCATACCTGAATATAGCATAAATAAATATGCATGCTGCATTTCCAGGGACACTCAAGCACTTCTCCAGTAGACTAACAACTAAATTTCCTTTGGTCCAAAAAGCAAAATAATGACCACAATGATTTGTGACAAAAATGATTGTTTCATACTTAAGATTAAAGGAAAAGAGGGAAAAGGGAGAGGAGATTCTTATTCCCAAGAGAGAATCCTTTAAATATAAAAATCAATTCCATTCTAAGTTGAGGTACCTCTTTAAAAATTCATTGGAAAAGAGTTACAGTCTCCAAATCAAGTTAACAAAAAAAAGATACTCAACTCCTTGCCAAATAGCTCATTAAGCGATCCTGGGGTTTAGGGAAAGAATGACTGTAGGTACCCTTGAACTTCTCTGAATAAAAATTAATCAATATAAAGGGTTATTATTAGCTTTCTAACTCTCATAAATATTCTGACAGGGAAAGAGAGAAAAGAGAAAAAATAATAATTAATCATTAAGAATTTGTTACATGATTATTATGGGCTAGGCATTATGCTAAGTACTGGGAATTCAAAGAAAGGGGGAAGAAAAAATCCTTCCCCTCAAAGAGCTTATATTCCAGTGGGGGAGACAGCCTATAAATGACTAGGTACATATAAGATAGAGTAGAGAGAAGGTCATTTAAGCTGGGGAGACCCGGAAAGGTCTCATGGAGGAGGTAGTTTTTGAGTTGAGTCTTAAAGGAAGTTGGGAAATCTAAGAGTCAGAGGTTGAAAGGCAGAATCTGCCAGACATGGCAACAGCCAAATACAAAAGCACAAAGATGAGAGAGGGAGTGTCCTGTGTCATCTGTGAGAAGCAGCCTGTAGGTCAGTATGATTGAATCATACAGTGAGTGGAGGGGAGCAATGTGTCCAAAGACCAGAGATGTTGAAAGAAGCCAGTTCACAAAGAGCTTTAAATGTCAAACAGAGAAGTTTATATTTGATCCAAGAGGTAATAGGCACCTTTGGAGTTCAATGAGTAGGGGACGTTGACATGGTTAGACCTTCACTTTCATAAAATCATTTTGGCAGTTGTGTGAAAGGGAGGCTGTAACGAGGAGAGGGCTAAGGCAGGCAATGTAATTCAAAGGCTATTGTGATAGTCCAACAAGAGGACAACTCAATGGAGACAATTTCACCCTTTTTCTGCCTCCCTTAAATTAGCAAGGTGTGTATTGGGCAGTTAACATCTTATTTTCCTTCAAAGTCATATAACATTCAATGGAATTCTGACATCCTGACAAATACTGACAGCCCAGAATTAATGTGGCCCAATTTAGGATTCATAGAATACTATCATCACTTCCTTCACTGCCACGGAAAAGAAATCCTAAGTGACACTTGGACTCTGCATCTGGCTGATACACATCGCATGCTTGGATAGCAGAGTGACTTTTCCAGATGTTTAGAAACCCCCTCGGTGCATTTGAAAACTTGGCCCCCATTTCTGGAGGCTCTTTCCCATAAAACACACCAACTCAAAGGCACCGGTTAAAAATTAACTCTATCTCCCTTCATTTACTACTTTTAAATGAAGCGTTTTGTTCCGTCATCAGGTGAAGAGAGGACAATGCCTTCAAGATCTCATTTGCAGATATAATATTATGAGAAAACTGACACAGATTTATATACTAGCTTTTAATGGCACAATTAAGATCTTGATCTGCAAAGGGAAAATGTGGGCTGAAAAGCATTTTTCATTTTCAGAATGAGGACAGACCAAACTTGTCAGGGAGTCGAAGTCAGTGAAGGGAGATATCCAGGAGAGTGATAAGTTTTCCCCTCTCAATCTTGCTATCAATAGCAAAATAGACCAAGAAGAGCAAGGGAGTTGCTCTAAAGATCACTCATCTCTTCTTTGGCTCCCTCTAACTCTGAAAGTTGCTGTGAAAGTGCTAAATCACTTCTGGGTTCAAAAGTAGTTTGACAGTGAATAGAGAGATGGCCCCAGAGGCTAGAAGACTTGGATTTAAGTCTCACTTTGACTTACTGGCTGTGTAATCCTGGGGATAGTTATTTAACTTGTTAGAGTTCTAAGTAGCTCTCAATGACTAAAAGCTGCAGAAAACATACTTGTCTGCATTGTTATTATTTTCTCTTTTTAGGGATTTTGTTATTTTAATTTTAAAAATCACAAATTAATCTCTAGTCCTATCATTAAGAGGATCTAAACTTTGACTGTCTTTGCTCTAAGTCACTTAGTTGGATTTTCCTGTAAGTCACTAAACTGTTCTCAGCTCAGTTTCTTCATAAGTAAAATGGGGATAAGAACAGTATGTAGTTCCTAAATTTGTTGTGAGAATAAGATGATATAACTTAAGTACTGTCTCTTTTAGGGACTTCATTATTTTAATTTTTAAAAATCACAAATTAATCTCTAGTCCTATCATTAAGAGGATCTAAACTTTGACTGTCTTTGCTCTAAGTCACTTAGTTGGATTTTCCTGTAAGTCACTAAACTGTTCTCAGCTCAGTTTCTTCATAAGTAAAATAGGGACAAGAATAGTACCTAGCTCCCAAATTTGTTGTGAGAATAAGATGATATAACTTAAGTACTGTCTCTTTTAGGGACTTTATTATTTTAATTTTAAAAATCACAAATTAATCTCTAGTCCTATCATTAAGAGGATCTAAACTTTGACTGTCTTTGCTCTAAGTCACTTAGTTGGATATTCCTGGGTAAGTCACTTAACTGTTCTCAGCTCAGTTTCTTCATAAGTAAAATGGGGATAAGAACACTATGTAGTTCCTAAATTTGTTGTGAGAATAAGATGATATTAAGTAAAGTACAATATAAATGATAACTCATTACTTCATCTTTGTATATTACTTAGTCCTTTTATAATTAGAGTTCTAGAGGGTATCATGGACAGAACCCTAGCCCTGGAGTCAGGAAGATCAGCGCTCAAGTCCAGTTTCAGACACTTGCTAACTGTGTCACTTAACTTCTGTTTGCCTCAGTTTCCTCCTTTGGAAACTAAGTATAATAGTTAACACCTATCTTTCTAGATTGTTTTATGGAAGAGATAAAAACAGAAAAGGCTTTGTATACCTGAAAATACTGCATCATTACATGTTATTATCATTAATATACAATTGCATCTAAAGTTCTTGGCAAAGATTTAAAGTACTAGAGAGATAGGAACTAAAATGAAGCACACAATGGAGGAAAAGGATGAATTCCTTGTGAGGTATTCCATCCTTACTCATGTCAGACCACACGGGATATTTCACCACCTGCTGGAGGTGATGGTGCCTTAACAACAGAACGCAGCTGTCAGCACAGAGCCCCGTTTCTCTTTGGGAGACTGAATCACTTCCCCATGGGGCAAGTCAGGGAAATGTGAGGTCATTGGAGACTTCCTTCCCAGCCCCAGCTGGCCTCCCAGCTGGGATAAAGTACACATTTCCTGAGAACACCTCATAATTTAGAGCCTGACCTGGGTCCCTGCTGGTCTTTTCTATGAAGAATATTTGTTCTGCTCCTGCAGACTTCCTTACCAAAAACATCAGCCTCTCCTTGGCTCCAGTGGCAGGATTAGGCCAGTGTTCAGTCAGTCTTGTGGTCTTTCTCACTTTTAAAGAAGGCTGTGTTTCCCACCAGATACTGTCCCCAAAATTACTGAAAATGTATTCTCTCTGAGGAAGAAATAGTAACTGGTGAAGTCCAATAAATGCATTTTTTTTTGGGGGGGGGGGGAAGTTCCATCTCAAAAATGATTTCTCCCAACATCTAAAGCAAAGCCCCTAGCGCTCTCCCAGATCTCTTTCAGAAGAAAGGAGTTAGGCATTGTACTAAGTTCTGGGTTATAAAAAGAGGCAACAAGGGAATAAATTTGTACCAACAAGTTATATCAAGTTACCAAGTTATATCAAGTTACCAACAAGTTATATCAAAAATAAATGGGAAATAAGAAAGAATGGACTCTAGAATTAAGACATTTGGGAAACAAGAGAGGATTTTAGTGGGATTTTAGAGTAGGTGGGAGAGGATCTCAGTTCTAAGTACATTCTTTTCTAAGCCCATCTCTCTCCATCTCACCCACAAGAAAAGTATGAGACTTTATCCCATGCTTTGCTCCAATCTATGCAAGTTATAATTCTCAAATTCTCCTAACCTAGCCAAAAAACTGTTAAAAAAACCTGATGTTAGTTAGTCTATTACAATTAGTATATTACATTTTCCATGCTAGCTTCTTATAATTACATTGGGTTTTTTTTCCCCTAAAGTATTCACAAGCCTTTAAGAATATATCCTAGAAATCTGATTAGGCACTGATCTGATTTATACTAACCTATAGTTTCTTGTTTTGGTTTAATTTGGAATGGATTTTTGTAGAGTCTACATTTTCCCTGTTTCTGATAATCGTTTTTACTTGTCTATTCATTTCATAACAAGGTATGAATCTACTAACTATATTCTTTTAAAGGGGATATTAGAGAGGACCAATATTAATTGTAATCTATCTTTAATCGGAGAAAAAAATCATATCTAACAACTTCACCAGGCAGTAAATGTTTCATAAAATATACCTGGAGAAAGCAAGCCAAAACATGCTCCCAAATAAACTTTTTAAAACCAAAGAGATTGAGTAGGGACTATGAAACCAGGCTCCTTAAGTTACAAAGCCCTTATGACAATAGTCTGCAGGAGTGAGCTAGAGACCATGGGACATCGGGCTCCTATGGATAGAGATCCCACAGCATTTCAGAGTTGCTGCTGGGGATGCCACAAAAATGGTAAAGAGAAGGGCTGAGGCGGATATCATCTGGGGTATGGCCACAGCAGGAGAGAAAGCATGCCATCTGCTAGCTCCTAGTTATTCTTGCTAACTGGAGAGTTAAGCTCAGTTATTTCTACTGCTAGAGCAATATAAGTGCTGTCAGTAATTCCTAAATTTCAGTGCCTAAGAACAATACACCAATCACCCCATCCTAGTTATGATTCTGATAATATGTTTTCAAAAAATATAACTATAATAAAAAGTTCATCTGTGATATGTGTGCATATGTATTTATAAAGGGATAAAGAAAAGATTTATATTTATAAGCATACAGAAAGATAGTGATAGAGGAAGAGAGACAAAGAGAAAAAGAGAAAGATGTAGAGACACAGAAAGGCAGAGAAACAGAGACAGAGATACATACTGAGAAAGACAAACAGAGAAACAGGAAGACAGAGAGAAGGAGAAAAAGAAAGAGAGAGAGAGAAAGAGAGAGGAGAGAGGAAAAAGGAGAGAGAGAAAGAAAGAAAGAGAGAGAAAGAGAGAGAGAGAGAGAGAGAGAGAGAGAGAGAATCATTATATCCCTATGCTTCTAGATATATTGGTGATGTCTTTCCCTCAAAATCTATGACCAACTAGTTTTTCAGGTGAACCAGAAAAATGTCATTTCTCTGTCTGCCAAAGCCGCCTCTATATCTATAGATGGTAATAAAGCTTGGTAACTGACTGCTCGCAAGGTTTTGCCCCTGGCATTCTGGCCCCAGAAATAGGAAGGAGTGAAGGCTTTCCTTATATATATATTTTTAGAAATCCTATAACCTAAGAACAGTTCAACTCACCAGGTGCTATGTTTTGAAAGGATTACTGCACTTCCCAGGAAGTTAACATTGCTCAGCCTTTGCCTTCATGGCTTCCAACATGAACTGAGACATACAACAGCCACACAGCAGCAGTCAACTGTCTCTCGTGCCTTATGGTTTAATGACTTTCCAAACAACTGATCTACAGCACTATTAGTGAAAAGCTCCTCAATCGACTCCCCCTTTGCTCCTTTTAAACCTCTACCGATTTGGTATTTACCTTATTTATTTCACCTTCACACTTCCCTGACCTCATTACCTTTAGACATAATCAACTCCCTTATTCCTTTCTGTATGAGTGACTGCCTGCTTGACATTATGGCATTAGAATTATTTTAATATCGTAACAGGAAATGACAAAGGCCAATCAATTACTTTGCATGATCCATTTCATTCCATCGGGATTGATTTTTCTTGTACGCAATCAGATTTGCAGTCACTAAAAAAACCAAATTAATAAAAATAAAAGCCTTTTCTTTCGCTTTTACAATGCAAAGACATCACTTTCTTATGTCCAGGTGGTGATGATGTTGAGGCTAATGAAAGAAAGGACCACCTGGAGAAGCAACACTATGAAGTCATTCCCACTGGAATACTTTAAAAAAAAAAAAAAAACAGGCAAAGATAGCTCAAGACCCAGGATCTGTCCCTGGACTTTTGAATATTCATCTGTAATGACAAAAGCTAGAGGGTTTAATTTTTTTTTTTTGTTGTTTATTTTTGGAGGGAGGGAAAGGTCATTTTTCTTGCTGATCTTTAGGAGGGGAATAGTATGATATGAATTACACAACAAAACACCTTTATGCATCAACTCTACCTTTCTGCTTTTATGGAAGGGTCTCACATTTTTAGTCTCTTTTCCCCCACTCTATATGAGTGTTTAAAGTCTCCTATGTAAAAGCAACCCAGAAATATACCGACAAGGTATTTTTCCCAGCAGGATTGGTGCTGCTCACCCACTTAAACTTCTCCCCGCCTGCGTGGCTCTTGGTCCTTGAAAATAAAAACACATTAGCCACAAGTAAGGTTTTGTGTCTTGTCACATAGTTATGTCAAGAACTGATACTAAGGTGAGCAAAAAGCTTCCAGGAAAGAACAGCTATGACTCCTGTTCCCTACGAAGCAAGCTATGAAGAACCGAGCTGCTAAGCATTAGTCAGGTCTACATGCAATACAATAAACCCACAGCAGCTGGGCAGCTGGCCAAACCAGCTCCTGCTATAGGATACTAGGATGGGGTGGAGTGGGGAACCCATCTACATTACATACCCCAACCTGTCACAAGCTCTCAGCCTAGCAAGTGGGAATTTATATTCCTCATAGTCAGAATATCCAACTGGTTAGAATATTCCTTTGTCTTTGCCAGAAGGGAATCCAGCAGCCTCAGAACATAGAAAGGTGCTAGAGAACTCTGCTTATTCTGAATCGGTAAGAATATTAGTTTTTATACTTCTGAGATTCCTCTCTCTCTCTCTCTCTCTCTCTCTCTCTCTCTCTCTCTCTCTCTCTCTCTGTGTGTGTGTGTGTGTGTCTCTGTCTGTCTCTGTCTCTCTCTCTTTCTCTGTCTCTCTCTCTTTCTCTGTCTGTCTTTCTCTCTCTGTCTGTCTGTCTATGTGTCTGTCTATTTCTGTGTTTCTCTCTGTCTTTATTTTTGTCTCTCTCACCCCTCTCTCTCTGTCTCTCTGTCTCCATCTCTACACACACACACACACACACACACACACTTGATTCTCTCTCCAATTCATTCTTTAGACTGAAATAGGCAAGTTGCATATGTTCAAAAAAGCATTCCGAGTTTTCTAGGGTCAACATCCTTGACCCAAATATTCTCCCTGCTCATTTCCATGAGATTCCAGATGTCAGACTAATCACAATGATTGGTACTCTCTCATGCGCGACAGCTTCCTGACTCTCTCAATGGCAAAGAGGAGTATGGGCACTTCTGCTGGCTGGCTGTGGTACTCTCAGGAGGACCAGAGGCCTTCCCTCTAACAAAGCTCTTGACTAGAGAGTTCCCAGCTTCTCTCCATCTTGAGGAAGGCCTTCCTTTTGTGGGATATAACATACATCTCCTCCACCTGCTGCTCAGGATGTGGAAAGAAAAAAAATTAAAAACACAGGTCATATGTGTATTGATGATGAGAACAATATGGGGGTCTGAGAAAGAGGAAGAGAGGTATATTACTTAGCCACGTGTAATCTATATGCTAGAGCCAGGGCTTGTCAAAAACTTTTCCTTCTCCAGGTTTGTGTCATCCTCTGTCGGAATTTCTCGGACCCATTTCCAGTTTCCAGATGTGTTCCTCTTTTCTCTCTGCCTCACATCCTCCGGGTGAGCCACTTCCAATTTAATCTTACAAGCATTTGCTGCATTTTACAAGCAAAAATGCTTGCCACCGGAAAAAAAAAAGTCAGGGACGCCATAAAGAGATCTGCTGCCCAAGCTCCAAGACGCTGACAGCAAAATTCCCTGCTTCCGCCGGCTCATTTGGTTAAAACAAAAGCCCCTAATTGGATCCAACGACCCCCTCCCTGGGAGAGTTCACAAGCAGGACCACGGAATATTTTTTATTGCCGAGCTAACAGCTCCCCAAATAGGCTGACTCCGAATGGTCATTGTCTCCTCCTCCGGGCCCCCTCCTCCCCACCTCCCCGCAAGTCTCCCTGTGGTGCCTGGCAGACCATTTGGTGGCTGCACTGCATAAAAGCCCTCATAAATAAACTCTCATATTAATAGGACTGGGAGAGAGGGCTGACAAAGTTGGGGGGTCATAAAATAATTGGAAACTTTTAAAGAAAATGGTCCAAACGCTTTGCAGAGACGGGCTCAGCACTTTGGAGGATGGGGAACGTCGTGGGTAACTGGACCCAGTTGCCTTCCTAAGGGAAACGACTCCAACCAGTCTTACAATTTATAGCTCATGTTATAATAATAAATAAAAGTGAAATACACATTTCAAACTCCCGGCTTTTCTTGGCCTATGAGATCTCCCAGAGGCTGGAGGGTGGTGGGAGGTAGAAAAGGGGGTCAGCTCCCTCCGCAATTACTCTGCTTTGACAGAAAACTGAACAGTTGCTTGCCATCGAGCCCCTCCCGGGCCCAGAATCTATCTCCCCTACCTCCTCTTCCTTCTCTCTAGTGTATTTCTGCTCCCTCCCCCTTCCCTCACATCCCTGGCTTTTTTTTTTTTTAATTTTGTTTTGTTTTGTTTTGATTTTTTTTTAACTTCGTTTGCTTCCCCTGGCTCCCTTGCTCCCAGAGAGGAGCAGCTTTGCTGAGCCAATCAAAATGCAGCCAGGCTTGCCCATAAAGAGCTTCTCCGGACTCCTCATTGTATAACAAGAGACTGCCAATTGCCATCTCCACCCCCCACCCCGTGGCTTGCAACATGGCTTGTGTATGTGTGTGTCACCGATGCTTTCTGGAGCCTACGTGCTTCCCTTTTAATATTTAAAATTCCAGGGTTTCAATTTTAGATGAAATGACTTAATTAATTAACATATACTAAATAATAGAAAACTATTGTTTGGGGGTTTGAGGGAACTTTGCTGGAGTGGTAGAGATTTAGGTTTTGTTTCTTTCAGATTCAATTGATTTCAAATTCAGCAAACCGATGGAGTGAGTGCCTGTTAAATTCATAGAGAGAGAGAAGAGGAAGGATCCGACCTCTTTAGACCTTTTAATTTATAATTATTTTTTAATGCCTGACATCCCCATATAAAATCTATCTTGCTTCTTTGGAACCGCCAACGTTTAGATAATTTATTTGGCGCTCTGATTTTGAAAACAGCACAGTAGAATGCAATGGACAGAGAGTCTAGGAATCGGTAAAACTCGGATTTAACTCACTCTACACTGGCTATGTGATCCTGAGCAAGATACTTATCCTTTCTGTGGCCCAAGGGAACTTTCTGAGAAGATCAGGTATGAGTTTTATCAATAGAAAAAGTTTCCAAACCAATAAAAATCACAGATCTGGATTTAATTTTTTTTTTAATTGCACCTACTTTGACCTATAGTTGTCGGTTCTGCTTAGGGACTTGGAGGAAGCAAATTACCATTAGAAAAACTAGCAAAAAATGCTGTTGAATGAATACATCATGTGAAGCATTCACTCTCCCCACCAATCTTCCCACCCCCTTTGACTTATGTTAAGGCAGAATTAATAATACTCCAGGAATATATGAAAAGCTTATCAAATGCTATGGAAGCCATCATCTACCCAAATTAATTTCTTGCCCACAGTGAAATTTTCTAAATTTTCCTCATTAACAGAGCCCAGGTAAAGAACTAACAGTAAGGAAACTTCAGCTTTTCTATAGATCTGCTGACGATGGCCTCTTGTAGTCAAAATATCATTTAGGAAAATAAGCCAAGTCAGTTCCTACAAACACTAGGAAAATATAAGCAGGGTGGACTTAGGATTATTTTTTTTATAACTTGCAGGGAATTTTTTTAATCATCAAAACAAAGGACTACAGTTAGGAAAATCTGCCTCAGGAGTCCTGTGGTATCTGTTTCCATAGTGTGCAAAGATGGGCATTGCTAAGTCACCGCCTCCCAAATCAAAGCTAAGAAAGACATATTTTTTGAAATACACCTGTCATACAAAAAAAAATAATAATGCATCACACTAAGCCCGGCTTTTGCTGGAATCGAACAGCTAAAACAGTGAGACCCAAATGGATTTTTGTTTTTTTGTTTTTTGTTTCTTTTTCTGTTTGTTCTCAAAAATAGAAATGGATAACTGTGGATGATCTGATGTTTGACTTTTATTAAAGAGGAACACATTGAAAGGATGGGAAGAAGGGAAACTTTTATTGCAATGTTGTTTCCAAAGTCTTGACAGTGCTCAGGGAGCTCAGTACCCCCAGGTATTACACCCTGAGTTCATCTGGAAGATAAAATATGGCTTATTCTTTTTTATATATAAGTTAGCTGTCCTTGCCATTCCAGTAAGAAACTCAATCCAGCCATGGGGGAAAAAAATGAATCTTTGAAAAAATAGACATCATAACCTCTTTTAAAAGTGCAAATGTATTTTATGGGGAAAAGTTTCCTTTTTCTATTACTGTTTTTCTTTCTATCTTTTCTTCCCTTTCTTTATCTTTTTCTTCCTTTCTTTTCCCTTCCTTTCTTTTTACAAAGAGATCAAAATTAACAATTTTTCAAAAGTAAGGAGTCACTGTGTCATCTTTCTGTGAGAATCTTAAATACAAGGCAAAAACCTCCACAATCATTCACCGAGCTAATCCAAGTTTAATCATTAACATGACATATATCAGGAACATCAGTTTTGTTCTGTTCTTTTTTGGGTGGGGAGAGAGGAAAGAGGTCAAAGGGATATATGCATTTGTATGTTTTTAACAGAATGAATTGCACTTCTAGCCTTCCTGGAAGCTTGCTAGTGTTTGAATATTTTTAGCCAGTAAAGGTAGATTTCCGCCTCTGTAAAATTTACTGAGGTTTCAAACCAACACAAAGGTTGGCTGGCAGTTCTAATTTCCCTTTCAAGAAGCACGTGAGAGGCAGTCAGGTCCACAATGAAGTGACACTGTCAATCGGTTTCCTTTGAGAATCAATTAGCAGATAAGCAGCCATCCAGACTGGGTAATGGCACATGTCAGTGGTGTTTCCCAGGATCACCTGGAGCAAGGTACACCAGCAACAGAGCCCTGGTCCATGAGGGAGAGCATAAAAGGAGTCCAGATGCGCAAAGCATTGAGCTTTCAGGGAAAATCTGTAAGGCAAGCCCTTAACATAGGGACAGGGAAACACATAAGGGTTTGAGGCTGCCCAGCAGCTGTTTCCAATAAGATAATATCATTTGCATTGCTGCTGAGGGTTTGGGGGGTACTGCCTGGATATGTCCCCCAGATTCTTTATGAATTCTCTATTCCTCTTTGAAGCTCGACAGTTAGGATTAAAACATCAACTAGGTAGACTTGTTTGTCTCGGAAATAGAGAAGACAGTAAAGCTTCCTTTCCAATAGAGATGCCCAAGAGGAAAGGGTTATACGGGTTGTACAAAGCTATAAAAAAAACACTGACTTGAAATTTACATTGGAATCAGGCAAGTCATCCTCCATGCAAAATAAATTGGAGGAGAGAAGGAGGGGGACAGTTTTTATTTTTAGAAGAGTCCCTGCTATTTTCTTTATGACATCTCAATCTCCTTTGAAAAGAAAGAGCACACACACACACACACACACACACACACACACACACACATGTTTTCTTTAGGGGATTAAACAGACAAAATAAAAATTTGGTAGTTAGATGCCTACAGTGAGGCTCTTTGTAATGGAATAGGGAAATTTATTTTTTTTATGGTTCTTTTGTTTAGATTTTTAATAAGATGATTCACTTGAATTTTTTTGTTAGTGTTTTTCATTATAGTTGGTGTGGATTTTTTCTTTCTTTTTTTTAAAATTTGTCCTCATCTTCCTCCTACTTAGAATTTAAACCATCCAGCCCCACAATGAACCCCAAATGGGTTTGATTTGGAAGTGCTTCTCTTCTTTCCAAAATAGTTGCTCAAAGATTTTTCTCCATATGTAAAAATCAAACTCGACACAAAACATTTGGCGACGCTTGCAAAGCCTTAATTAATTTTAGCAGCAAAAAGCATCCCCCCAAACGGTGAGTGAAACCTCAAAGTGAATCTCTGGCATATATTTATCGCAAGAAAAAATTTGAAATATCCTTAAGTGCCCCAAGGAGCAAGCTGCCAGTGCCTCCCTAATTATGAGACCAATTTTGATCGCTATCTAGTAGCATTTTTCATATTGTTAAGATTTTTCTTTTTTTTTAAATGATTTTTGAAACATTATACCTTCCAGTCTATGCTAAAGTATTAAAATAGGTTTTTTAAAGTGCTATGTGCCACAGTTTATCTGTTATCATAATGAGGAAATATTCTATCCACCACTGGTACTAAGTAAGGTTAAAGAAACTTTTTAGGATTGTGCATATGGATTCCAGTAAATCTAGCTTTAAAGTGACAAAGCAACCACTGGCAAGGAAGGCAATGTCAAGGGCTCTCAGATTCTTAAAGATACCTTTTGAACAGGTGTCAGTAACCAAAGAGATGTGCTTTTCCATCCTCATCATGCTGGGAAAAAAAAATAGGGAGAAGCTCTTTCTCAGGAGTAATCGCTTTTCATCTTGTTATCAAACATCTACCAAAGACAACACTAAAAAGATTCAGTGTTGATCTTTAAAAATCAATTTGTTGAAATCAGTGTTCAAAATAAACTTCAAAATTAAATATCAAAACTATGTCATTTGGTGATTTTACAAATTTCCTGAACTTTTTGATGTTGCTTACAGTACCAAGGAGTTTTGAAATAGTTTTGTTTGTCTGTTTTAAATATTTCTTTCATAACTATCCCAGGTATTCCTCCTTTTCCCTCCCAGAAAACTATCCCACATAACAAGTGGTCCGTTAAAAGGGTTTTAAATGAGAATGCATACCTTCTGTTAAGAGAGGGAAGGGAAAGGTGAGAGCTGCTCTCATTAATACCTGGATACAAGATTGCAGAGGAAACATGTTAAAAAAAAATAATAATGTTCTCCTTGGTTCCTACACTTGTTGAGTGAATTTTTTCCCCCAAAGGATACATACTTTGAAATCAGATGGATTAAATATATTGGTTTGATTTCCAGTTATGATATAATGATTACATTAATAGTGACCATATTTAAAAGAAAAATGCCAAAGTTGGACTATTTTTTTTATTTGTTTCAGTTTTAAAAAAAACACTTGGACTGAAGATCAAAGGGCACTTGGAATTGTTTGAAAGCTGTAAATGACCCATTTCCAGTTTTCATCTCCATAAAGTTAGAACACAATCTGTGAATACTTTGGGCCAAAACCAAGAAGGAAGGGTCTTCTGTTTCATACATATGTCAGGGCAATAAACATGTAAATCTGGAAAATATTTTCTAAGCAAGCAGCCATGGGTAAAATTTGGAGAACCTGTCGTGAATGAGCTGGAACTGCAAAAATGCAAACTTCTATTACATGGAGGCTCCAGATGCAAAGCGGGGTGGGGTGGGGGCAGGGAGGGAAGATCTCATCTCTGAGCCCCAGCTGTGCACATCAGAGGTTCTCTTTGCCAGTCACCATCTTTTCTTAGTCCATTGCCTCATCCCAAGAGAGGAAATTATAGGACCATTTTAGGAGAACCTCACGTTAATCACTACAGCTCTGTCATTTCAAACAAAGATACCCAGAGATTATGGTTTGCAATCTGTTTAAAGGATGGCTTGGCTGAACATGAGGCCAAAATGAACATGAGGAAGAAAGGCTTCCAAAAGAGAAAAAGAGAAAAAAATCAAACAAGCATAGAATGCTGGACAAGCCATGTTGTATTGGGATTAGAAAGTTGGCCTTGGAGTCTAGAAATCCTGAATTCAAATCCTGATTAAAACATTTAGTAGGTTTATATCATCATGGTCATAAAATCCTTGGATCTGGAATTCATCAGGATAAAGAATTATAGCTGTAGAATTTGAGAGGACCTCAAAGACCAACCCCCTAATTTTTGCAGATCAAGAAACTAAGGCCAAGGAAAATTTGATTATTTGTCTAAGATCACAAGTGACAGAAGTGTGACCCAGACAACTTAACCTCTCAAGGTCCCAGAAAACTCTTTAATATGATAAATTATGCAGAAGTTGCTACTCTGAAGGTAGATGGAATTTCCACACCAGTCATTCTCTACAGGGCTGGACACCCCATTCCAACCCTCAAAATTAGATAGAATTAACCCATTTCCCCAAAATATCAGCAAAGAATATCTCTGTTATATTGTGTTATACAGATTTTTATGAAAACTTCAAAATACTATTTTTTACTACTTAGAATCAAAAGGAGGAGGGGGAACTAAGAATAGATTTAAAACTTTATTTTATGACAGAAATGTAAAGTCTGCCAGATATCATAATAAACAAAGGCAATTTGATGGATTTAAAAATATACATACACACTAAAACTACTTTTAACACCCCTAGCATTATATGTAATATTTACAATATGTAATCTTCTTTTATAATGTAAAGTGTTTTTAAAATGAAATCTGCACTTAAATGCCAATATCCTCTCCTTCTGGCTTCTCACTTTATGACACTAACATAGGATCTCATTCACCAAGCCAATTGAAATTTTAATAAAAGAAAGCAGGAGTTTCTAATAAACTCCTGCCGTGAGCTGATAATACTAAACATCTTTAGCAGCATGGTGTTTTTTTATTATTATTTTAGCTGTATATTAATATGCTAGTATTTGTAAACTCCCTAGTGTCACCGGATTTATTTCCAAAGGCTTCACTACATTCTCTTATTGTGAAAAGTTTATCTGACAGTGAAAAATTCTAGCCACGGTTTTCCACTCGACAATTACCCGACAGGGGGAACAAGAATACCTAACTAAGGCATTAATATCACGCATTCAGAAGAACAGATTAATCTCATTTGAGTACCTGTTCCTCTAAGGCTATGTTGGACATTCTCAACTTTAAACATAATTGGGGTTTTATTGGAGGTTTTTTTATTTTGGTGTCTGGACAAAAATAGGCATCTCTCCAGCCTCTTAACCAATGTAAATATACATTTCACCTAACAGGATGATAAAAAAAAAATGCCTCATATTTATATAGTATTTAAGATTTGCAAAGCACTTTATATATGCTACACATTTTATTCTTAGAACAAATCTATTAGCCCCATTTAACAGATGAAAGAAGCTGAGAGAGAGTGATTTAAATAAAGTCTCACAGCTAGTTAGTGTCTGAGTCAAGATTCAAAACAAGATCTTAATTCCAACTTAGAACTTTGAGCAACACAAACACAGAAAGAGGTACATCGACTGCCTTGCCTTTCTGTGGAAATAGACCTTAACCAAAAGTCCAATGTATTTGACAGTGTCGGATTCAAATATAGCCATAGGGGATTTCCTTCCTTAACACAATGTTCAGCACCATGGATATGCGATTGCAAGAAGGCAATCGCCTTTAGTGAATAATGCATATAAAATATTTGGGATTCACAAGAGAAAGGAGGTTGGGACTGTCTGAACAAAGTCTTTCTGGAGGGCTGTTTTTTGTGTTAGCAGAAGGACGGCTATTGCCAGATAGATACTCAGTTGTTACCTGGGCTCCTTCATACCCTGAAATCTGGACTAGATACACATCTCTAAATTTTTCAGATATGTTCAAGAAGAAAAATAAATTGGAATCCTCACTCCAATTGGAGCTAGTCTTCAGGAAAACAAAAAACAAAAACAAGGGGATGTCATCTGCTCTGGTCTTTCTATCATCTAGTAAGCTGATAAAAAAAAAAAAAGCACTCCCAATTTTGAAGGTGAACAAAACAAGGAACATATCCAAAAAGACTGCCTAACATGGAAGAAAAGCATCTTATTACCTATGGTCCTCTTTAAGGTACTGCTGACAGGCAGACTATATATGCCCACTAAGTAGAATGTTACAGCCAACAAGAGAAAGAATCATTATTAACATTTAGCACTTTACATACATTACCTCATTCCATTCTCACAACCACCTTGGGAGATAAGTATTGTTAGCACTATTTTATAGGTAAGGAAACTGAGGCTGAAAGAAGAATAAGTGACTTGTTATGATCATATAACTAGCAACTGAGGAATACTTTCAACTTAGTTTTTTCAGGTCCAGCATTCCATCTACTTTGCCACTTAGATACTAATCTTCAAAGATCAGTGACACAGATGAGATTTACTAGGCAATTGATACCTAGAGGGTAATTTAAGCAGATATAGAAATGACTTCAAAGTTGTCCAAAAAAAGTAAGCTCCCCCCCCCCAAAAGAAAAAAAAAACATAAACATATAGTACCTATAATCATGTTTTAGCCTAGGCAAGAAAAGGTTTTGGTTTTAGGGAGAGGATTGGAGAGTATCTTTATTTCTAATTCAGATGTGTTAATCAATAAAGGAATACTATCCAATGTGATTGGCAAAAATCAGTTGTATGTCTTTACTCAGATAAGATTCTGGAACCAGTCCCAAAAGGCAGGCCAATGGAAATGGTAGGAACATTTGGAGAAGAAGAGGTAGCCCTTCATGAGAGAAGGACCATATATCTTTGTTTAGAAGCAGTGGCTTCTGTTAAATTTAATTACCTCCCTAGTGGCTTTAAATCAAGGGCAGCTTCTGTTAAATTTAATTACTTTCCCCTGTGGTTTACATGGCAAAGGTGCTTTTGCAACTTGCGGACAGCTTCATGCCCAAGTGAGGCTGGGGGGATGGTCTGAGCCTTTTGAACAGGCCTTTCCCACTCCACTATACCCCCTCACTCTCCTGCCCCCCAACAAAATATCTCTTTGGGGACACTTATTAGTATAGATATTTTTATCAAAAAAGATAATTCCAGGATTTTCCAAATCTAGACAATGATTAGCTTTGATTGGCAAACAGTAGATCTTTCAGGAGGGAGCTGAGCGTAATTAGGAAAAATAACAATCATGATGCATTTCAAACCAAAATTGTCAAGACAATGTCTTTTAAACCTAGTCATACAAATGTCTTCTATTCTGTGGCAAATGGATAAAATAGACCCTATTTCTCTGTAGCATCTGGGTCAGGGCTTCTTAAACTTTTCCACTCACAACTCTTTTTGCCCAAGAAATTTTTACCAATCCCAGGTATATAAGTATACAAAAGAGACATACATATGAAACATTTACTGATAATAAATCATAAAAATATTATTTTCCAACAGTTTAAGAAGCTTTGATCTAGATAAAGGTGTTCTTCCCTAAGTTGTCTGAATCAGAAGGTTTATTCATTAGTGCTTTTTTTCCCATTTCATTATAAACAGGCAGAGTCTAACAACTTGCCAACAAATTGCACCAAAAAGAATTCTAGCTACTCCCCTACCTCCTTGACCTGTCAAACTTGGCATTTGCCGGTAGTGAACTTTCCCTTTACCTTTTATTGGCTTTCAAGGTGGAATTTATTCACAGAGGAGAGATCCTAAAAGTTTGCCATGGTAAAGATGAAGCAGGATCTTCATTAACATTCTGAAAATGTAAATCCAGCCTCATAGAAAAAAAAATAAGGCAGCTTTCAGACCATTTTAGAATTTCAGAGAAATTTTGCATTATCTTTCCCATGATTCTATGCTGATGTCAGGCCATATTTCAAGTAAAATGACAATGAAATCATTTCAATTCCAAGCAATGTGCAAAAAAACAGTCAATTTTTCACTTGGCAAGCTGAAGTCTAAAGTAATTAAGCACTGCTGTGTGGGAGGCAGCTTCCTGCTCTGAAGTCAGCCTGAGATAATTACCATATTAAAGTCAAAACATCATGTGCTGCACGGATAGATAGATGGATGGAGAGATTGGGCATCTATTAAATGATCCATTTTGTTATGCTTCCTGGGAAATGTGCCATTGATGCCAATTAAGAAATATATATTCCAAGTGAGTATTTCCAAGTGACAAAACTTCTATCCCGTAAATTGAATTTATTATTTACTGATCATGAAGTACTTAAAGTAATAAAATCTAGATAGATAGCAACCTATGAGCAGAATTACAGACTTTTACTTGGTTTACAAACCCCTCATTACCCAATTGCCATGTTAGCATGCAATTCTTCATAATATTTCTAGCCACTGCTGGGCTGGAGTATTTCTGTCATGGAAAAGGGGAAGGAGGGAAAAGGCAACTGGAATGAAAATATGAGACTGAAGGTTGAATGCAAACACTCAGAAAAACTTTGCAATTCATAAACAGGTGGTCTTATTAGAGGGAAATGTTATTTGAATTAAAATAAAAGGAATCACCTTTCTTCAATAGTTTACCAATGTGGGAAGGAACAAGGAATGAAACAATGGACCACAACATCAAAACTGAACAGCAAATTCAATTCTGCTGAGTAAGTAAAACTTAAATGAAAAAACTTCTTATTAGTTTCACATGTTTATTACAATCCTTAAGATTCATGATGATTTTTTTCCAAAACTATAACTAAGGCAGAGTGCCTGGGGCTTTACCCTAGGGTGCCAGATTTTAGAGGGCACTGCACTGGAAGCAGGTAGAAAGGATTGAATTTACCATCGATTTAGAAAGAATGATTAGCTAAAATAGAAAGTTACCAAATAACAGGTGTTTCCTCTCCTCCTATCACTAAGGAGAACTGTTTTCTAAGTCTTGTATTACTCACTCTTTAAGTGGCCACTGCCCTCAGAAGACTCTCCATCTTCAACTAGATTTATCTTTAGAAGTCAATTTACAGGGTTGTTGTTTTTTTTTTAACGTGTTTCTTCTTGAGTCAGCGTAATACAGCCAAAGAAATGCTTACTTTGGAGTCTGAGGATTTGAGTTAAAATTCTGCTTTGGTCAATTACTTTTCATTAGTCATTTCTTCTTGGTCCTCTTTTGTAAAGTGAGGGAATCGAATTAAATCATTCCAGTTGTGTCCAATTCTTCATGACTCCTTGATTTGGGGCTTGATTGGCAAAGATACTGGAGTGGTTAGCCATTTGCAGATGATGAAACTGAGGGAAATACAATTAAGTGACTTACCCGGGGTCACACAGTTAATAAATATCTGAAGCCAGATTTGAATTCAGGAAGATGAATGTTACTGACTCCAGATCCTTTGATTTATTCATTGTACCACATAGCTGGGAGTTGAGTTGATCAAAGCTTTTTAAACTAGGGTTTGCAACCCCATATGAGGTCACATGTGGGTCATGAAAGTATGATTTATTATCAGTAAATGTTTGATTTGTATTTTATGTACCTATATATACAGGTAAAAATTTCTTGGACGAAAAGAGATCATAAGTGGAAAAAGTTTGAGAAGCTCTGGAATAGATGACTATGAGGTCATTTGCAACTCTTGTTGAGTCTATGATATTGTGATCGCTCAAGGCTTCAATTTACTCAGAGATTTAACAGTATCAGTCTCTTATGTAATAAACTCCAATGGTTCCCTATTAGCTCTAGAATCAAATTAAAAGTCCTATTTGGCTTTTGAACCTTTTCATGACTTACTCCTGCCTTCCCAGTCTTCTTACACTTTATCCCTTCTATGTATTCTGTGATCCAATGATCCTGACCTCCTTGCTGTTCCTCACACAAAAAACTTCATTTCCAATGTCTGGCATTTTCACTGGCTAGCCCCCATTCTTGGAATCTTCTTTCCTGGCTTTTTGGCCATCATCAAGTCTTAGTTAAAATCTCACCTCCTTCAAGCTTTTTCTTTACTGTTGTTTACCCATATCCACCTCTTTGTGGCTGTATGGATCACAGAACATCAAGCTTTTCTTTCCTCCACTGTCTCCCAAAGATTGTACACCCTCATATTTGTTGCTTCCATGTCAATATCTGTCTTGTGTCCTTTTCCTTTTGCCTGCAATCTCTCCAAACATCAGGGTCTTCTCCAATGAGTTCTCTCTTCTCATTGCGTGACCAAAGTAAGCTTCAGCTTCAATATTGGACCTTTCAGTAAATAATCTGAGTTAAATTTTTCAGGTATTTACTGATTTGATCTCTTTGCTATTCAACAGACTCTCAAAACAGGATCACAATTTGAAACTGTTGATTCCATGGGGCTCTGCTTTCCTTATACTGAAACTCTCATAGCCATTGATTTCTACTGGAAAACTTTTCCTAGTTCCCCTTAAAGCTCCTGCCTTCCCTACTGATAATATCTAATTTGTGTGTGTGTGTGTGTGTGTGTGTGTGTGTGTATTATTGTTGTTTTTGTTGTTTTCCCCCCATAGGATGCTGAAGTCCTTGGACACAGAGATTGCCTGTTTTATTTTTTAAACTCTTTGTATCCAAAATTCTTAACAAAATATTTGGTACATATTAGTCACTTGATAAAGGCTTGTTGACTTTATTATGTTCTTTGTAGTTCTAATTCTCAGTCTCTGATCCTGGTGCCAGACCAATGATTCTAACTGTTATCTTTTCTTTATTAATTCCCCCTCCTATTTTTTTTAATGGGGGCTGATCACAAACAGGCTTTAAAAATATCCCAATCAAAAATGTCTGAGGGACAACTTATTCCCATTCAAATATTCATTAAAGATCCCTAAATGGAAATAGACCTCCTGACTTACCTAGGGAAGGTGATTTCTCTTTATTCCAGTATTGAAGGAACCAGCACCTCTATCACCGTAGTGAAGGTTATGTTTGATCTCATTTAACTACCTTCTATGGGATTTGTTCACCACTGTTTCTACTGGCTTATTGATATCATAAAGGATGCAAAATGAAAGCTATAGCCCTTTGAAATAATGGACAAGGACTTTAAGGCTTAAACTCCCAATTTTTCTTGTTGACAAAAAAGGCAGTTCTTTAAATATGAAAATGCACCCCCACTGAGGTTCAATGCTAATTAGCTTCCCAAGGAGGTAATCTCAAGAATTGATCCATTCACCTTAATATATCAGATTCAATCCTTGCCCTGTAGCACATCACTTGATCAGGGATCCCAATGAGTAAAGCAGTCATTCAGGTAAGCCTGGTATTACTAATTCCACATGCTGCTCTGATAGACAGTCTAAGACCTTTTGGGTTTGTGAGTTTCAATAGAAATCTTGAGATGAATGCAGTTTTAAATTACTTGCTCTATCGAAATTATAAGAACTTACGGTGAGACTTTGGACACTAGTATTTCTTGAAGTTACTTCTGTGGCTTTTTGTATCACCATTGTGTTTGAGATCAGTACTATTTTACCTACAAAATTTCAGAGAAAGAGGCAGCCTCGATCCATATCATGTCTGAAAAGAAATCCCCTAAATTAGGGCTTTTTGCCTGAGAAATGACCCACAGTTTAAGAAGCTGGGACTTAAATCCCACGTGGGCAATCCAGCTTTGGCCTGTTTACCTGCATTAAGGATGAAATCAGTACCTCTTTAGGCAGGACGTCTAAAATTAGGGTTGATTTTTTTCCTGATATTTCTTGACTGTATTTCAGTAAAATTGGTTTCCTTTGTAATTCTTTGGAGACTCTTTTACACATTTAAATCTATTTCTGAGAAGTCCATAGGTTTCACTATATTCTACAACTTCTACAAGGGGTTCTTATCTTAAACAAACACACACACACACACACACACACACACACACCTACCTGAGGCATCCTATTCCACTTTAGATAACTGAAATTGTAAGAAAGGTTTTCCTTTTTTGTTTTTTGTTTCCTTGCTTTTTTTTTTTTTTTAAAGCAAACCTATATTTTTAAAGTTATGGTGAAAAAATAAAAAAGGATTTTTTTCCCTAAGGAAGTAATGGGAAGGGGGAGGGAACAAGTATTTAGTAAACCTTACTTATATAAAAATATATCAGTAGGACCTCTTCTCTTGACTATTTTGTGGTCTCTCGTGTCTACATGGCAGTTCCTCCTCACCTTTTCCTCATAGGATTCTTGGCTTCCTTTAAATCCTGTCTTGAATTCCACCTCCCACTGTATTCTTTCCTATTCCCCCAAGTTATTAGCACTTCTGTAATTTGAAATAGCTTTGCAGTAATTTGTTTCTATTATGTAAATATTCTCTGTTTGGGTGCTGTACACTCCTCCCTCTACTCCATCTTTCCCCACTATGTTCCATCCTTGTATCTTCAGAGTAGATATTTAATGCATTGAAGATACAGAACATATGTAAAGTAAAACACAAACCTGCTCAAATTAACCATGAAATGAAATTTCTGAAATTAAAGGAAAAATAGAAATTGAGTAACTTCTTAATAAGAACAGTAAGAGAGGGGTAGGTTAAAATACTCTTTCTACCACATACTCTCTGTGTGACCTTGGATATTTAATTTCCCTTTCTACAAAGGGATAAGATGGTCTATATAACGTCCAAGTCTCTTCCCTCTCACCCCCTGCTCTTTATGAGCCTCTGAATGAAATTCATACTAACAGAATACTGTTCAGTACATAAAGGACACCTGCTTTATGAATACATAGCAGTTGTTTATAATGATCATGTGAATTTCATTGAAGTAAAAACTGTTGCTTCTAAAATTCCCATGGCACTTGGACACAACTACGTGGTTTTAAGCATTTTAACCATCCCTTTGCTAGGCTACTTATGTACTTGTATACATATGGGAAAAGAATTTGAGTAAATGTAGCCCATCACCAAGTCACTTTAAATAACTGTGCATTTCAAATGAGAAATATTCTAACATATTTGAACACAGGGATGACTCATCTTATACAATGGACACATCTCTGGTAAGTTTAAAAAATGATTTTTACTTTACATCAAGTTTTTCCTCCCCATTGACATACTATAATCTTGAATATCTTGCCTCCATTTCTAATTGTTCTCCACTTAACAAGAGCATGGTAGAAACCATCAAGGATGCAGTTAGCATTTCTACACAAGGTTTCATTCCAATTGCTAGTATTCACTTTCCCCAATTGACTTTATCCTTACATTGTATATATTTTGAATTTGATTATCAGTGTCAGTCTATGAATATTTATTGGTACTACGTGCCAGGTACCGTGCTAAGCTTGACATAGTCCCTGACATCACAGAGTTCATGGTTCAATGGGGCAGACAACATTCAAGGAACTATATACACACAAGCTGTGTCCATGTTGTCCTCCCTGAATCCCCAAGTATAATATAAGCTTCTGCAGATTAGAGATTGTTTTATTTTGGGGCTCCATGTATCTCATAGGATAGCGTCTGTAATATAGTAGCCACAATAAATGCTTTGTTGGACATTGCTTATTCCAATGAAATTTAAATCTAATTTTAAAAAATAGGACCATATCTTAAACCTGGGAGGGACCATTTACTCCAGCTGTTTCATTTTAACAGTTTTTGACACAGTTTTTGAAACACTGAGAAGCTGCAATTTTATCAACATCACACTGATAGTAATTGGCAAAAACAGGATTCAAATCTAACTTACTTCCCAGTGTTATTCTTACTTTTAAATCTTAACTTTTAATGAAAATTTCAACATAAATAAAATCATGGGAGGAAGTCATCTTTACAATCACAGGCAACCTTCTGGGAGCCTGTAATTTTTCCAGGCACAATTGACTAGCATCAATAATTATGAAGCTAAGGGCATGTTTGCCCACTCACGCTTCATTTTGTCGATTGGAGGAACAGAATGAGTTTGGAAGCCACCAGAGAGTAGAGATGTGGTTTGCTGAACAGAGTACCAGACTGGGAGTAGGAAGATCTAGGTTTTACTATTCCTGGATCTGCCACTGACTTGCTTCCAAAAGTGGGACAAGTCACTTAACTGCTCTTTGTACAATCTCTCCATCTGTAAAATGGAGCATGTAAAACTGGTAACTTACCTCTTAACAAAGCAGGAGGATTCATTAAGTAGCATATGTCAAACAGAAAGGCTGAAAAAAGGCAGTAAGTAAAAATCTAAGCTTGATTGATTTGGGGTAACTTTCAGTTCTTTGAATTTGAGAATCATTTTTCTACTGCCAAATGGTTCATCCTAGAAGATTCAATAAGATTTGAGTTTCTGGGTTTTTTAATCCTTAAGTGTTCATGGTGATCACTGTGATGGTTTTATGAGATTATTCAGTTTCTCTTGATTTCATATGATAATCCCCATTTTTGGAGAGAGAGATGTCAACTTTTAATTTGGGCTCCCCAAATCAAAGAAGAATAAAGAGTAGAATATTTGGATTTTAATTAAACTTTATCAAAGTATTGTTGGTACTTCACAGGGATGCCATGAGTGCCAAGATACAATATTTGAACTATTCACAGAAGTGCTCATCATATGTCACCATATACAAGATGTCACCAAGGAGATCAAGATGCTAGTGAGGATACCCACTAGTTCAGATCAGAAAAAAAAAAAAAAAACATAGTGTTTCCTGACTTGATCCTTTGAGGAGTTTTTCTCTGACTCTGGGGCTGTCAACAAATAGCTTTACTTTGACAAGTTTGCCTTGATTTCATTTGGACTTACAGAAAGAAAGGAAAAGGACAGGTAACCCTACAAGAGCAAGAGAAGGGAAAGCATTGAAAGTGAATCCATCATATTATTGACCTACCTGGCTTCCTTTAAGTCCTTACTCAAATCTCACCTTGTACAAAAAGCTTTTCACAACCTCTCTTAACTCCAGGGCTTTCCCTCTTTAAACTATCTCCTACTAATCCTGGACACAGTTTGCTTTGTATATATTTGTTTACATGCTGTCTCTCCTTTCTCATTGTGAAGTCCTTGAGGGAAAGAACTGTCCTTTGCCTATTTTTGTATCCCCAGAGCTTAGCATAATGCCTGGCACATACTAGATGCTTTAAAATATTTTGATTTATTGATTTATTATTTTTTGTTTGTTTTATTGATTTATGTTATTTGCTTATTCATTGATTGAACAAATGAATGGCCAAGAAGCTAAAGCTATGGGTTTGCAATTGTAGGACTCCAGCCACAAGATACATCAAGATGAAGCCTACATTCTGTGGTACTTCAGACAGAAGATGGTGACTCTGGGAATAAATCTCCCTTTGGAGACAGAACGTTTTCCTTGTTTCCTAAAATTTGTCCCTTCTTTGAGAGAACATTTATTTTTTTCTTAAACTGGCAAGTATGATATGGGTGTTAACCATCTGCACTGACAAATTGTATTACTGGTCAAATGCAGCGATGGGGAGTACCTAGGAGAGGAGAAAGATAGATTTCAACTTCTTTGTCAGAGCATTATCTCGGACTGGGGGACTTGAAGCTAGAAAAATAAAGTCAACTCAATTCAATAAACATTGATTAACTCTAATTATAATTATCTATTCATTTTTCCCGATGATTTCCCAGGGCATAGAGGGTATCTTAGATTGAAGTTCTCTAGACAAATGAATCAGCAACACTATCTGTGGCAGGGACTGGTTGGATTGTCATTGAGGCTGACATCTGCAATTTTCTTAGACCTGGTTTGAAAGTAAAGTCACTCTTCCAGAAAAGGTGGATCCAAGACTAGAGAAAAATCCCAAGTGATGAACTATCTTAAATTACTAAAAAAAAAAAAAAAAAAAAAAAGTAGGGCCGAAGAATTGTCATTAATACTTGCTTGCTAATTTCCCCAGCTCTGCATACAGAAACCACTCTCATGGCATCATGGGATCACAGATTCAGAGCTCCACAGCCATCTAGTTCAACCCTCTTACAAATGATTTCCTTAAGATCAGCAGAAATCTGTTTTGAAACCAGATGATCTGATTCCAAAAAATAATCTCTCCTTTTTGCTCTTCTGCCTCTTTTTGTGGTTCACTAGATAATTAAGCTTTTATCAGGAAGCTCTATCTTAAACATTTATTAGTATTATGATTATGAGCAAGTAAATTAACTTTTCTCAGCCTCAGTTTCCTCAGCTGTAAAATGGAGATAATAATAGCTCCATCAACTGAAATGACATATGTAAAGTGCTTTGTAAGCAGTAAAGTGCTACACAAATGCTATCTTTTACTATTTGCTAAACCCATAGGACTTTTTTCTTCTGTTTTTAAGAGTAACAAAAAATGGCACAATACTATCCACTAAGGCCTATTCCTTGTACAGCAATTCATTCTAAGAAACTATAAATGTGATATATTTTTATTAACATGCATCAATAAAGGGAGATACGTGTTCATTTTAACTCAGGCTCCTAAATCAAATAAACAAGGCATCCATCTGTGGATCTCACTCTTCCCTCACTCCCTTATTCCCTACTATCTCACACACACCTCACCCACAGTCCTCTTCCTTCTCTCAACAAATGTCACATCCAGTAACTCTATCATATGTCTTAATCAAAAGCAATAAGTGTAGTCCTAGACATGAAAGAACATCTACATAAACATAGTCTTCTGTGCCTTCAGGACTCTCTCACGTTGACATTGTTAACACAAGATAGCACTTCTCATCACTCAGAAACACACGCCCTGAATTCATTAAACGTTCAACACTTTGACTAAATTCATGTTCAGACAGCCAGCAGCAGTACCATCTAATCTTAAAAGGGATTGGCAATACAGAAATTTAGAGACTAGGAAGAAGGGGAAGAGACTAGGAAGTGTCTTGTTCCTAGGATGGTTCCTCCACTTCCCTGATCCTTAACTTGTGTTAGGATGGGGTAGTCAAGTGACAGCAAACAATTCCTAGCTACCAGAATCATTAAAGAAATACTAAAAAAGGCAAAGTATATGACTTGTTTAACTTTAATTAAAGAGCCAGTGTAAAAAGCCCTAGTTTTGGAAACTTGTGATGTCTTTGGTCCTCTTAATTTTTTTTTCTGGGGCAATTGGGATTAAGTGACTTGCCAGGGCCACACAGGCAGGAAGAGTTAAGTGTCTGAGGTCAAATTTGAACTCAGATCCTCCTGCCTTTAGGACTGGTGCTCCATCCACAGCACAAACCAGTCGCCCCAGGCTTTTAATTTAAAAAAATAGCAAAGTAAATATGGAAAATCTCCCCATAGACAGAGAGGTACAGTCCTCTACAGATCCCTAAGTCATTGTGGGGAGGAGGCAAAGTAGGGAACAGAAGATTAGAAATAACAAGCAGAAGACCATCCTTCTTAGCTTTAGTGGAGCAGCCCTCTCATATTTCCAAGTAACAAAAAATGAACCAACCACATAAATCATTCTCACACTCACAAAGCAGATGAGTGAACTGAGGAAATTTCTAAAGAACATTGAGTAACTGCTTCACTCTTTCCTTTCCCAATGATAACCACAACCTGTGATCGATAGTCATCAGTGAGAGGCAACTGTGGCACAATGGATAGATCACTGGAGTCCTGGAGTCAGCACTGCATTGAAATGTGGCCCCAGACACTAGTTTGTGATCCTGAACATGTCACAACTCCATTTGCCTCAGTTTCCTTGTGTGTAAAAGGAGGTGGAGAAGGAAATGGCAAAGTACTCTGATATTTCTGCCAAGAGATTTTCTGCCAAGAAAATCCCAAAGGGGGTCATGAAAAATTGAACATAAATGAAACAACTCAACAACAGCCATCAGTGAATGGATCTTCCTGATATATTCATTCATTTTAAAATCTCATTTCTCAAAAATGATTTTTAACATTATATTACTGAGTTGAGAAGCAGCATAAAGGGATTGGTATTGGAATAAGGTAGAACTTGGTTTAAATATTGCCCCTAGCATCCACCAGCTTTGAAAACATGGGAAAGTATTTTACTTCTTAGTATTCCCAAGCAACTTTCTAAAAACTTAAGTTAAAAAACAAGTCATCTATCTGCATTGATGGAAGAAGTTTCCACACTGGAGCTTCCTAAGAACAAAATCTCAGATCTTGAAAGATAGATGGATAGATCAATAGATAGATAGATAGATGTAAATATATATGTTTAAAGCACTATCTAATATAATCTAATAATAACTATACTAATATATAAAGCACTATATATACATATACACGTATTATATATACTTAGTACTAAACATCAGTGCAACTTGTTGGTTTTACTTTGTTACCGTTTACATTAAACTAAAATTATTTCAATACATTAACTTCTGAATCACTTCTTCAAAGTTTCTATAAAGAGTTCATCATTCTCATTCATTTTTCTTCTTATGGGGTTGTCTATAGTATGTTCTCTGTTTTTCTAGTTCTAGTTCACTTTTTTTCCCTTTTGCAATATGTGTCAGCTTAATTTTATTATATGATTGCACCACAGAAATAGAGCACTGAATTTTGAAGCAAGATCTAACTTTGAATTCCATGACTCTGGACAACTCACATGATGGCTTTCAGCCTCAGTTTCCTCATTTGTAAAACAGATAATAATAGCATCTACTATTGTGGGCTGATATAAGTTCCTTAAAGAGACAGTGTAAATGTAAAAAGCCTTGTAAATGGTTTTGTATCCCTTCAAGCACCAAAAAAAGTCAGCTCTTAGTGCTTAGTTACTTTCTAACTGTTGAATGTTCAAATTGCATGCAGGTTTCTTGATTTTACTTTTGCAACTACAGATACAGTAGCATCCTTACTAGACAGACCTTTTTCAGTATTTTGTTTTTGTTTGGTTAGTTTTTGTTTTTCATTGTTTGTTGCTGTTGTTATTGTTGTTTTTTAACATAGTGTTTTCAAGATAAATATCCAGAAATACAACTGTTGGGTCTGACTTCTTTTTTCAATGGGTGATAGGCTTTTAGTTGTCACCCAAAGAATCTTTCACATTGAAGCAAAACACTTTAAAGCAGCCTCTTTCAGCTGTTTAACACCTGTGCTTAAGGAATATTAAGCTTGGTGTGCTTTTTAGCAAAACCTGTGTTCTTTCTATCCTGAGCCATTTTGTGTTAATTTCTGTGTAGGAGAGAGAAGATGATTTCTTTATTTGGGTTCGCAGTGTCAAAGAAGAGTAACTAATGGAAGGAATTTGCATTTAAACACATACAAACACTTTTTTTTAAAATACCCTTAGCTACTATCAGAGGGTTTGATATTCATTACACCATCTGATCTTTCCAAAAATCTTATGTGGAGTTGTTATCATCCCTGTTTGCCCTATTTGGAAATAGTCACTGAAAAGTGGAGTGACCTCACTAGGTCATAAGCACTTATACCTGAAAAATCAGTGAATCAAAATTCTTTTTTTTAATACTTTAAAGGAGTAGGAGAAAGAGTCTGTCTCTTCACAGAGTTCATCACATCTCTTCTTTATTTTTCTAGAGTATGTTGGATATCTCCTTATCCCTACTAGATCATAAAAGCTAGAAGAATGTGAGTTTCAATTTAGAGCATACTTGCTTGTGGGATGTTGGCATCTCTGTGTCTTGATGTCCTCATTGGTAAAATGAAGGGGTTGGACTAAACCAATGGAGTCAAAATCAATTGAAAATAAAGCTTCTCAATTATATATAAGAATCACCATAGGCCACATATTAACTTGGTTTTTAAATGTAGCAATATCTATATTTTGTGGTATTTTTTTATTGTTGAAAGTCAAATATTTCCCAATTACATTTGGGAGTATTGTAGGGGCTAGTCCCTCTTGACTAGACTGTGCTGTCCAACTAAAATAAAAATGGGATTAGACTGTGCTATCAGACTAAAATAGAAATGGGACAGTAATCATTCAAATATATGGTCATTCAAAATAAATTCCTCCATTAGTCAAGGAAGGAAAGAAGGAAGAAGAGAGGAAGAAAGAAAGGAGAGACAGAGATGAAAGAAAGAAAGAAAGAAAGAAAGAAAGAAAGAAAGAAAGAAAGAAAGAAAATTATTTATTTTGTTGCATATTTCCCAATTATTTTAATATATTTTTGGTCATGTTCTAGAGTTTTTTTTAGGATCATGTTTTTGGAGGGTTTTTTTTGGGGGGGAGGAGGGGTTGCATCCCCAATGCTTAGCAATAGTAAATACTAATTAACAAATGCTTATTAGCTGACTAACCAGTATGTAGTTTTAGACTGGATGTTGTACACCTCTGGGCTAGACAATCTCTAAGATCCCTTTCAAATTGAATTGGATGATCCTTAATCTTTATGTAAATACATATCAGATCTGCCTTGGTAAACTGTAAATTCTCCCCGGGCACGGATTGGGTCGTTCTTCATCTTTGCATTACCCAGACCAAAGCCCCATAGAAGGAGAAGGGAGCATAAGGAATGCATCCTGGAGAGGAGTGTTTTACAAACTGCTGTGCTTCCCTTGTTCAAGCGTTCTCTATATTATTTCTTTTTTAGTATATGTGTTGCCAGAATTGAAACTAATTGGGAATGAGATGATTCCATCAATCTGAAATATGCTTCTCTTCAAATTCCACTCCTTACAGTCTGGTAATTCCATAGTTCCCTATCTATTAGTTTGTGAGGATTTAAAAATCAAGTGGCCATAAGTAAAATTAACTTGGGTTCATGAAGAATAGGTTATGTTAAATCAATTTCTTTGTTACTCCAAAATTTGGCTCACTTCTGTCATTCTGCATGAGATCTTTCCCATCCCCTATCCCCTGTGCCTTCTTTCTGAGACAATCATCTAGTTAGGGTGTGTGTGTGTGTGTGTGTGTGTGTGTGTGTGTGTGTATTATATGTGCATAATTATTTATAATTCATCTCTCCATTCTATGGACTCCATCGGGTCAGGGATCACATTTTTTGTCTTTCTTCACATGCCAATTCCACAGAATAGGTGCTAAATATATGCTTATATATAATAATAAATGCCTACAAATAAATGACTGCTGATTAAAACACTTGAATGTTAAATAATCTATAGAACTTCTGAAACATGATCTTTAATCATATTTTATGGTCCAGTCTTTTGATACTAGCATGAATTTTAAATAAATTAGAAAAGTGCCATTTATAGAATTAATAATCAATTAACATTAGGTGCCTACTATGCGCCAACACTATGTGCTAAGCACTGGGATACAAATATTTTTAAAAAACCAAGCTTTCCTCTCAAGGTACTTACAACATAATGGGGGGGGGGAATAAAATATGAAAGCAAGCTGAAAATGAAGGGAGGAAAGTAAGAAGAAGGAGAGGAGGAAAAGATATCAAGCATAAGTATATGGTGGAAATCCCAAAGAGATGTCTGAGCTCAGCTATCTCCTAAAATGTAGCTTTGGAGTTGATAGTCCCTTCCTCCCATTAGAGAGAATAATGATGAGATGAGGATAGAGTCTACTTGGGTTTCAGATAAGCATTTTTAAAAAATTATTCATATTATCCCTCTGGGAAAGATAGGAGGATTAAGACTGGAATAAGTTGTGTTTAGAACCAATTTAGTAAGTGGATCCAAGAATCAGGATTAATGAATGGATCAATATAATGGGTCATAGGACTCTTTTCTGTTCAAAATTCATAGTAGTGATAGGGAATTATGGTAGGTACATCACTGAAATTGAAAGAGAGAACATCTTGCAGGAAAAAAAATTAGAGCCACCTCTCTCCCACCCCTATTCCCCACCCCCGCCATAAAACAAATTGAACAGGATAAAATGGTAGGTATGAGCAGGTAGGTGGTACAAACAATAGAGCACTGTGTTTGGAGTCAAAAAAACGAATCTTCATGAGTTCAAATCCTTTCTCAGACACTTAACTAGCTGTGTGATCCTGAACAAGTCACTGTTTAAGTGACTGTCTCACTTCTTTATCTGTAAAATAAGTTGAGAAAGGAAAATGCAAATGAAAGTACATAAGTATAAATGTAATGCCCTACTCGAGTTTAAAAATCAAATGTACCAACATAGGATAGGAGCACAATGACTTAAAATTAATTCATATACAATATTTTTTTACTATACTGTATTATGGAAATGTTTCTTTTATTCCATAAATGAAAAATAAAATAAATTAAGAAAAATTATTTGTGGATTCTAATCAATGCAGGTTCCTGAGTGTGATGAGGTGATCAAACATACACATAAACTCTTAGCATTAACAAAAGTAGAGTATATAAGATGTGAGAGTTGCCATTCATTTTGAACTCTGCCCTAAATCTAGTCTGCAGACGGATCTAGACATCATCATTCATGAGGATCTGCTGAAGGAATTAAAAACATATTCCAGAGAAAAAAAAAGGCTTCAAGGTTGCCAAAAAGAGATTATTATAACATGGATCTGACCATATTCCTCACTTTGTTAAAAATCTTCAATGGTTCCCTATTACCTCCAGAGTAAAAAACAAAATCCTTATCTAAGCATGTACAAAATAGCAGAAGGAAGCCCCCTTGGTCTTTTTTTTTTTTTTTTCAAAGAAAAAAATGACTTTTCTTAGGTATGACAGCATGGTACCATGGTGGGAAATGGTATATTTGCAACCAGGAAATTAAGAAATCCAAGCCAGTTCTTCCACTTTTACTCATTTGATCTTAGCTGTGTCATTGCAACTCTATTTACCTCAGTTTTCTCATTTATAAAATAAAAAGTATAACTGTCCCTTCTAGTTCTAAATCTTTGGTGATAATTATAATTATAATAATAGCTAGCATTTATATAATATTATAATATTTACAGAGTGCTTTACAAATATTCTCTCATTTGATCCTTACAACAACAGAGGTAAATATTCATTTTTTTTTTACATTTTACAATATAGGAAACTGAGGAAGACTAAATTGAAATGATTTGTCCAGGGTCACACAGCTTAAGAGTATTTAAAGTGGGATTAAACTCAGGTCTCCTGGATTTCAAGTGAAGAAATCGATCACAATTCTACTTCTGAACTACTATGATCCTATGAAATGAAAAATTCCGAGATTTTTTTAGCCAAGTCAGATTATCAGTATTCAGTACTGTGCACATAGATTTAGAACTGGGAAGGAGTTTACAGACTACCTGTTTCTACACTTGGAAACTGAAGCCCAGAGAGGTCTGTCCAACATCACACAGGTAAGTAAATGGCAGACTCAAAATTTTAACCCAAGTTCTCTGACTGGAGGTAGGACTTATCACTGAATCATACAGATTTGTTAAATGCCTATCTACCTCGCATATTTAAACTGTGACTGCTTGAAAAAATACATTAATTAAAAAGCATCTAGTTTTAGTGAACAGGTATAGTCAAGTAGCCAAGTTTTATATAATTTTTAAAATTTTGCTTTTCCAGAATTAAAAGTTAGTTGAGGCCAGGTGGGAAAATCTGCCAATCCATGCAATACATTCATGGAAAATCCTTCACTTAATACCAGCTTAGAGGGTTGCCTTTTCTTTTGTGAACTGCTATTCTCACTGCTGGGTGGCAATGTATCTCTCAGGTCAAAGTCCTATATATGGGTTAGGAGGGGACTGCATATTTTTCCATTCATCTTCTGAAAACCAGTGTCAGGCTAGGAGGTGGCAAGAGACAGGAGCTCACAGATGTGTTTAAGGATTTATCAGTTAAAGAGAAAACTTTGACTCCTGGGGATTCCCTTGTGAAATACACATTTCATTTCCACGACAATCCCGGGGTTGGAAGCCAGAGTCATAGAATCATAGTGTTTCTGACTTGGGGGAATTTGAAAGATAGACTGAAACCAAACCTCACCCCCTCCAATTCCTACACACACACACACACACACACACACACACACACACACTGTAAGAATCCCAAGTCAAAATGGACACTTGCATTCCTGCTAAGTTTCTTTAGCAAGGAATTATCCCAAGGAGTCCCTGTGGATCAACAGACTATCACACTTGGAGATTTTAAAAACCAAAACAACCAATTATCTGGAATACTTTAAAAAAAAAAAAAGTAGATTGAAAACACTTCCCAGATTGCCATTAATTACAATTAGCAAATTGTTGAAAGGAGAGTAGCAGTAGGGGGACAGGAGAGCCTCTGGCTGGTCCTGGGAAAGCTGGTGATGGGATTTCTCTTTGATGGTACATGGAAAAGAAAAATGCACCAGTTTGGCAGGACCTCCAAGAACTGCATCTCGGCATCTATGGCAAGGTCTGCAATGGGCATTCTTGAAGACAGAGTGACATCTAAAGGGATTCTGGAATAGCCAGCTCTTGTGGCAGCCCAACTGACAAAGTCAAGGACATGTCACATTTCTGAAAACTGATGAGTTTTCAGGTTTCCTGGGCTTGATTGTCCCGAGTAACCATGAAAAGAGGATCAAATTCCGATTTTAATGACATGCCTCAGGGTACCCTCAGGACAACTGCAATTTTTATCTTAGATTCTGCAGGTCCTCAGTGAACAAAAGGGGGTGGGGGGAGGAGATCAGCTTTGAATAGATTCCCTTCTGCTCTTGTCCAAAGTAATCCAACTCTGAATATCTATATCCGAAAATATTATCAAGCGGGCAGCTTTTATTAACCCAAAGAATTAATAGAGCAGAATATTTAAAATGGGGTTTCAGTTATTGATTCTCCAATTAGATCTTATATTCCCTCAATGATGGGGAGAATAATGGGCTTTTGCGCTCTCTCTCTCTCTCTCTCTCTCTTTCTCCATCTCTCTTTCTCTCCCTTTCTCTCTCCCTCCCTCTCCCCCATGCTCTCTGTCTCTCCCTTTCTCATAAGCATACATGCTTTGAATACTCATGTGATGCATAATGACTACAACTGAGAGCTGAGGTTGCCTTTATATATTCTCATTATGCATAAAAAAGCCTATCTGCAATCCTAAATTTTTATCTAGCCAGGGCTAGCAGTCTCCAAGTTATGCTTCTACAACTCTACATGAATGGCTGAATGATTGGATGGCTGGATAGATGGATGGATGGCTCTGAATATATACATGCATGTGCCCCCTACCACTTTCTTCTCCTCCCCTCAAAGCACATCATTTTTGTTTTGTTTTGGAACTGAACTTGAATAATGTACAGGTTGGCAGAGTGGACCTGTGTACTTACTAACAACACCCTGATTTAACAATGAACTAATTACTTTTACAACTCTTCTTTCCTGAAGCAGTTTTTTCCTCATTTCTCAATGTTTTCTTCCTGAACCATTGTCATGACTC